>NC_092069.1:22565000-22770000 GCF_039877785.1 Chaetodon trifascialis
GTAGATAGATAGATAGATAGATAGATAGATAGATAGATAGATAGATAGATAGATAGATAGATAGATAGATAGATAGATAGATAGATAGATAGAGGTCTTGGCAGAGCAGGTTATGTGTCATAATATGACAGTCAGGCTGTGATAAATCATAATCTTTTTGCATATTAGATACAGACTCAGCCCTTGCAGAAGGGTTATTTTAGCCTATATGATCATTTATCATACCATGTTCATCTAGAGTAGCATAAGCCAATAGCAAAGTAACCCAACACCTCGACAAGATCACAGCCTGGAAAAGCTCTTTTTCCTTCTCTTTCCATGCGCATAAGTTTCATCATGGCATCTTTGTGTCTCTCCTCTCCCCCTGACACACCTAAACACAGTCCACATAAGCAACGACCACACATGCTCTCACCTGCAAAAACACTTAATTACACCCTCTCTCAGTCGAGTCCCAGCCGCCCCTCTGTCTCCTCCTGTACTCTTCTCGACCCTCCAAGCGGAGCCTGCTGCAGCTCTAGTCCGGTGGGAGAAGCGACACCCGCCCTAAACTCTCTCTCCCTTTCCCTTTCTCACGCGAAGAGGCACACGGTTAAAGGTGAGGCGCCCATTTCCCGACATTTCCGTCCACTCACCAAACATCACCTCCACGACGACGCACGGTTTCCGCCGCGTTATGCGCCATCGCTCGTGAAAAAAAGAACTGCACAAAGGAAGACAACAAAAAAAGGGGGGGAGGAGGAGGAGGAGTGAGGCGGGGGGTCACTGGGGGACAGGGGTGGAGGGGTGATGTAGTGGGAGATAACGAGAGGACGAGAGGGAGAGAAAAGTGGTGGAAAAACACTCACTGTGGCACGGCCGGATTACAGGATGCCCATGTCGGATGCTGCAGTCGGTCACCAGCATCAGCAGCAGCATCTCCGGGCTGCGCGGTGCATCAGCGGGAGCCTGCGCGGGAGGAGGGAGGGAGGCGGGATGGCAGGTGGGAGGGTGAGGCTGATGATGTAAAAAGCTTTAAATCATTAAGGAGCCCGCTGCACGACATGTGACCGCCGACACCGTGTATTATTCATCCGGTTTGTTTCCTGATCGCCCTCGACCGGCCAGGAGACAGCGAGCTGACCGGACGTCGTTGTTCCAGCCCACCCTCGTGATGTGCCCCGATCCAACCATGACACGAGGATTATCACCACAATATGCCCACAATAATCCTGTCATTTATGTTCTTTATAGAGTCCTATAATGGTGCGTCATACTTATTTTATACTGCATAGAATTTTTAGTTCTACTTTTTTCTGCAGTTCTAGGATTAATTTATTTCTGGCTATCCACAAAAAAGAACACACAGCCTTTTGTTGTCATAAATTATACATCTTACATTAATGAAATGCAGAAAAAGCTCAATGGGTGATTTTGATTCATACAAGACGTCACAAATTTTCATTATTGCAGAGAATCAACCGTGCTAAATAAATGTCAGGCGCTTTTCTGAAGATTTATAAGGATCTAAAGCATAAACTTAAGAAAAATGTAGTTTTATCACAGTCAAACAAGTCTGTTTAAAGGCTGCAGTTTATGTGATGAACGTCATAAATACCCTCACATGGTGGTTAAAGTGAATGATGAGCCACAGTTTGCTCTGTCACTGTTCCACCTCATTCTCATGTCATTTCATCGCTTTCCAGTCATGCAGGAGATCAGCAGGTTGTGAAAGTGCCACACAGGTCTGCAGCAGCAAATCACCCTCACCGGTACAAAGTGGATGTATAGGTCACACAAGACATGTCTGTCAAATGTAATGATGCCGCATTTAGACAGCTATTGGACATTTTCTGGGCATGTGACATTTTCCACAGATGCAGCTTGCCTTAAGGGGGTCTTGGAGCCCAGCATTGGTGTTTAATGACATGGGGGGGGGGGGGGGGGATGCATCCCTGACACACCATTCATTTCCAAAGGCAGAGGCAGTGAGAGTCATGTAAAGGCCTGTTGCTAAATTATTAAATCTGTGCTAGTCTCTGATCAAATATTTAGCAGATGGCCATGTTATTTGCCATAGATAGCCTATTTATGTCAGCTGCACTGTGTGACAGTCAGAGGAGGTGCGTTACCAGGCCTAGTGGATGAGCAGTGATCAAATCCACCTTGAAGAGCTGCAGTTAACCTTTGAAGAGGGGGTTATGTTTTCGCTTCAGTTTGTTTGTTTGCTCCGATTTTCATGAAACTTGGTTGAAAGGTGCAGCAAGGGCCGAGGAGGACCCCATCAAATGTTGGAGAGGATTTGGCCCTCGCACAATAAATGTCATACATCTTAAAATCCAGTAGATTTAAAGCTCAACAGTGACAAAATAGAAAAACGTGGACTGTTGGCACTGGCAGAGGTCTGCAGTCTCTTTCACCGCCGCAGCCTAGTTTCATTTGTTTGAGTCACTGCTTCATCTATCACAGCCAAAACCTATTTCACTCTGATGGACCGAGCCTTTACACCAGCACAGTGAAGTCATAAAGGGACGTGCCTCAGCTACAAGCTCACCTACTATTAGACAATTCAAAGGCAAAGCCAGGCTATTCCTTTCATATAGTTATACTTATTTACTCACTTATTCAAATGCTAACCTTAGCTTCATTCTCTGGCTAGCTGGAGCTGCTGAAATCTGCCAGTGACAAGTGTCATTGCTGGCCGGAAATGAGACGCCTGCTTTTTCTACCTCTGGCTGAAGTCAAGGACCCATTGTTTCAAGAATGATTAAGATTTTCCAGTGGCACACAGGCCACTGTTATCATTGCAAAGTCAATCTGCTGCAGCAAGGAGACAGGGTAGACCAACAAGCAAAATGCAGTCTGTGCACTGCAAATCCAAGTTTATTCACTGCTCGCTCTGTGCAGCACGCTGACATGTTTGATCCCATCATGGCTGCAGCTCTGCTCTTGTTTTTCCAGCTCACGCTCGCTGCTTTTTCCCTCCACGGCTAAATGTCAGCTACCCTGCAGTCCAGCTGCCGTGCGAGTGTGTCCGAGTGAGAGGTGACTCACGATCACTGCGCCCTAAGCGGAGAGACAGCTGTGAGACCCAAGTGCCACTACCCATAATTCAACACTGTCTGATGAGGTCACTGGGCTACAGGGCAGCAGTGACCCTTCATATCTGTCAGATCTGAACCTGCAGGAGTGGACACAGGCACACACACGCACCCTGCTTCATATGTCAGACTCCAGCGCTGGGCAAATGAAATGAAATTAGGTTTGAGCATTAACACTGTTGATGGACGTGTTTGTGTGCACATCTAATTCAAATCTGTGCTGCTACACGTCTCTTTTGCATGTGTGCATCTAATAGATTTATCGAGTCTCATATTTACACACTGTGACTAGCCTGCCTTGCTCACATCTCATCATAATAAATGCTCCGTATTCACACGCTATCAAAACTCTATATCCAGCTCAATAGGCTCTCCTCCATCCATGTCAGCCTCCTCGGCTCTGCTCTAACAGACATGCATTATTCAATGCAATCTCCAGAAGTAGTCTTCCTCCCTCTCTGCCACTCCCCTCTGCCACATCGGTGGAAAAGGAGCATGGAGGGAGGAGAAACTGGGAGGAGGAGAGCTTTGGAAGAGGGGGGATCAAGACCGAAAAAGAGAACCTAATAGAAAAAAGAAAGCAAAAGAAATGAGAAGGTGGTGAGTTAAGAGAAAGATAACACAGGCGGAGAGCAGCAGCAACAAAACAATAAAAGAGGATAGAGCGAGGGGTGCAAAGAGGGACAGCCCTTCTGCCCTTCTTCACTCTGCAGGACCTGATTTAGAAAACCATGCCTAAAGATAAACTCGATTTTTCATCCCAGGGTGAAACAGAGTAGCTTTCCCCCTACATCTTAAAAGGCTGCCAGGCGGAGCTCAAAGGAGAACTTGTTTTATTTATTTGAATTGAAAGATAAAGTGCCATTATCTAACTGCTGTCTCACAAGCCGAGGACAGAGGAAAGTTCTCATTGATCCGACTCCGCATGGAAACTGCCCGAAATATGGGACATTTGAAGTCTTATGTTGGCAAAGATGTGGCCAGACCAGTGTCCCATTTCCTGAAACCTTCACTTTCTGCCAAACCAAAAGTATCCCAAATGTCTGAAAAACCCTTTTTCATGGTTGTCTAAACATTGTTTCTCTCTGTGCTGTGCTGCCCGGCCACCCTTATTCAATTGGCACCTAAACGAGCCAAAACAAACCTTGTTAAGCTTGTGCGAACACAATTTGACACAGACTCGGCGTGCGAAAGGTAAAACCCAGAGAGACTCGCACGGCTAATTGGCAGCGCTGCGAGTTAATGCCACGGTTCCTGGAGCCTCTTTGAGGCACGGTGGGTCCCGTCCCGTGATCCTCCGCTGCTCTTTTGAGGTCGGCCATTCCCACAGGTGTTCGCTCCACGGATGAGGTCATTAGCGGCGGCCTCCACCGGTGCTTCGGCGCAGGCCCACACACACAAAACAGGCCCAATAACCAGCTTCAGCAGCACAGCAGGAACAGACAGCTCTGTGCATCTGGATCCAAACCAGCCTTATAGCTTGTGCGTGTGTGTGTGTGCATTTTAGATTTACTGCTGCGAACGTGTATCGATTGGTGTGTCTGTGTAACTGTGTGTGTATGAGTGTGTTTATACGGGGAGTGTTTCTTTCAGAGGTGATTAACAGCACACTGCGCTTCCACCTAAGGAGCGGAGCGCTGGCTTCAACAGCGTCTTTTAGTTTGACGAATGTCTCCCCACGTGGACATAATTCAGCCAGGAGGAAACTGCAGAGGAGAGCAGCCAGTGAAAAAATGGAACATGAAGCAAAATTGCAGCATTAAGGAGCATCTTGGAATTTCTTGTTTCGTGCTGATGGGTGGATACGGTAGACTGCTATTTGTCTTTCCTGCAAGCACACGTGCACACCACACACACCTGACCATATCTCTTGCAGTATCTGCACTGGGTGAAGCATTGTTTCTGCTGCAGCCTCCCTGTTTCACATTCGTCTCACTTCCCCTGAGCCATCTCCCCATGATTCTTCATCTCTCTCTCTCTCACACACTCAAACACACACACACACACACACACACACACACACACACACACACAGATTATTGATGCTCTTTGTACATTTCCCAGACGAAGATGTCTCAGATCTATTCTCATAAACTGCGCTCAGCTTCAAATGCGGCTCTGTCAGAGGAAGCGTGTGTGTGAGGGAGTGTGTGAGTTTCTGAAATGAGTTCACAGCCGCTGGATGAAAACCTTGTATCTCCATGAAGTCAGTTTAAAAAAAAGAAAAACAAAGGTGAGAGGGCCGGCCTCATTTTCTGACAGATGCTGACGAGTTCTTGAACTTTTTAGTCCAGACTGGGCTGAATTGGGCCAGATAGTCATTAAAAGTGACTCAGCTGATGTGTGTGTGCGTGTGTGTGTGTGTGTGTGTGTGTGTGTGTGTGTGAGAGAGAGAGAGAGAGAGAGAGAGAGAGAGAGAGGTCAGGTTCATTCTAATTGCCTTCAACATTGTGAAATGAAGATGATCTGTGATACCACAGCACCCTGAGGAGGTAACCATGGTAACTGTGCACAGTTTTGTGTGTGTGTGTGTGTGTGTGTGTGTGTGTGTGTGTGTGTGTGTGTGTGTGTGTGTGTGTTGGCACTGAATATACCCTCTGCAGGTGCGTTTAAGTGTCAGCCAACTACTTGTTTGTCCTTGGGAGGAGCGCCTCGTAAATTACATAATAATCAAATAATGTTTATTATAATCACAACTTCACATGAATTGAATATAGTGTGTGTGAGGGTTAGAGATTAGCACACACATAATCACACACACATAAGGAGATAAGGGTACAGTATATACTGTATTTTTGTTCTTCTACTGAGTACATGCTGTCCTATAAGCTGCAGATTTAATGCACTTTGCTGCTGTAGTCTTCTCGGCATCTGTGTGTTTGTGCAGCTGAAATATCTAATTTAAGACATTTAGTCTAGTTTTGAGCCTTCACAATATTTAGAAAGCAATTGCAAGAGTAATGACTGCATAACAAATGAAATGGAAGTTCAATTAAGGCAATAGATATAACGACATTTCGACTATGTACATTTACATTTTGCAGGGTGTTTAAAATGCTGCAATTTTAAATAGAAGTCTGGCGACAGACTAATCCAATTGACACTGAAAATCATATTTTTATCGACTCAGTGAAAACATTGTCGGGTTGAAATGATTTAACTCCTTCCGGCTGCTAAATCAGCATGTTTAGGAGCTTTCCTTGAACATCTTCAGCACTCGCAGTCCCATCAGTTCAATTACAGAGAAAACAAAAAATCACAGCCGAGTAATTTTCAAAGCAGCAGAAATCTATTTGAAATTATTGTCAAAGCCAATATTTCTCTTAGGAAAATGACCAGTTGACATGATGCTGCTGTACAAGCACTTTGTGAGGGATATAGTGTCAGTGTTTGAGGGTCGGGGCTTTACGTCGGTCTTCCATTACAGCCAATGTTGGTCTGTTTTAACAGTGAAGCAAATCCTTCCCATAACCTTAAGCATGTTGTTTCAGTAGCCTAAATTAACAATATCTTTCTCTTAGCTGCAGCAGATCAGAAGCTACTGGAATGCACCAACAACATGCATCATTTAGATATGAGGACCTGATTCCTGCTGCTCTCCAGCTCACATAAACACACACATACAACATATGCCAAAGTATGGCTAACCTCACTGCGTTCTGGTTGTTAAGACTGCAAGCAACCGGCATGCAGTAAGCAGCTCGCAATGCAGGTTCAGGAAATACAATATAATAACATTTCAAGATTCAATAAATGGCCCATGGGAGCGTGATTGTGAGCCGACTGTCTGTATGTATACATGCACATGGCGTGTGTGCAGCGCATGTTTAATCCATGTAATGTCAAGCATGGCATTCAGTCGAGGTGAGCACAGGCTGCGGCCTCCTCTTAACAGAGTAATTCATTTACAGCCAGCTTATTACTGATATGGGGGGGTTGACATTTTGCTCATGCAGCCACGTGAGAAAGAATCAGAGGGAGGAAGAGCGAGAAAACAAGTGGCAAATAAGGGGAAAATGATTTTTTTATATCAGAAAGAAGCATTTTAATACTTGTGTGCGAGCTTGCTGTAATTAAATAAAGCTGCAGAGGATGAGAGAGCTGTGCTTCAGCATGTGTGTCCCTGTGTGTGTGTGTGCGTGTGTGTGTGTGTGTGTGTGTGTGTGTGTGTGTGTGTGATAACGTGTGCATCCGCTGCAGTCAAGCAGCTCTGTCACAGAGGGGAAACAGCGATTTGCCACCTCTACCTTGAGGAAATTGACCATTCTGCTCTCGTGCACTCTTTGTTTTCTTACCTCAGTTTTGCTGTCTCTCTCCATGCCTGCCCCCTTCACACACACACACACACACACACACACACACACACGCATACACACACACACACACACACACACACACACACACACACACACACACACACACACACACACACACAGATCACCATGGTGATGGGAGGTGGAGGGAGGGGCCGAGCTCCGCTTTAAGAAAATGCAGACGAAACGCCGCTGACACCCTCCCATCTTCATTATCTCTTTCCCTCTATTTTCTAATATCTTCATCGCTTTGCACAACTTTCAGTCGCCGTATTCGACATCATCGCTGAGTCTCATCATCTTCTGCTCATGCCGACTGCGCCGTGTCTGTCTCTTCATCTCGCTCTCAGATTGTTGAGATAAAGATAGAGGCTGTTTGCCAGTTAATGAAATCCACCTAAGGCCAGCCGTGACTCACTCTGTGCTTACCCTGAATGATGACATAATGTCCTCTTCATCCGTCATGTGTCCACACAAACATATACACTTCTTTTCATTGCAGTGGGAACCCGGCTGTAGTAATTAGAGGTGGGTGGAAATGGGATTATCAAGGGTCATTTTAGATGCACTTCTATTTTTGCTTCGCGCCAACACTGGCCACATCTTCTTCTTCTTTGTGTCCCTTTCCGTCACTTCCGCCTCTCAGACTCGAAATAAAATGAAATATTTATAGATTTGCCTCCATCATAATGTGTTTAGGTTCATCTGAGACACACAGGGAAGTTGCTGCACACTTTATCCAGTTATAAGAACTGACTTCCTGAAGCGTGTGCACGTTTACGGGAGATGTGCACAACATGTTGCAGTTTACATAAAGCTCTGCGAATCAATGCTGACTTCCTCTGATGTGAAAGGCATTACTCATCGTGACAGACACACAGAGATTCAGCCATCTTGGCTCATTTTGGATTTACAGCCACAATTTCACTCCAGTCGACCCCATTTCCCAGCAGCAGCAGACACCTGGGTTGACCAGTTTATGTCCAGAGCCAAAGACGACAACTGTCTGCTGAGGAAAGACCTCAGTCTGCTTTCATCCCTTGGCCCAGCCAGCGGGGCAGCACCACCTTATCAGCTAAGTCAGTTCCTGTCAGTCGCCTTCGTGTCCTGCATGGAGTAACGCTGCAATTTGCGTGTTCATCAGTGTGCATCCGTACATGCAGGCCGTGTGTCTGCGTCTCATTCCCTGCACTGAACACGCCTGCTGCATTTATCCTCAGCGTGGGCCTACAGGACATGTGTTTGCACTGGCTTCTAATTTTATTCTTGTGAGGTCAAGTTAAGAAGACAGAAAGTGCCAGAGTTCAGCCAAAATTTGGATTTTGGTTGACTTTTTTCACTCCTAGCTTGTTAACTTTGGCTCTCTGACAGATTATTGATGGATGCTTCAGTTTAAGTCTGTTTGTTTGTTGGTTCATCTGAAGCATTTTAATATTATTCTGGTCAAAATATGATGTTTATGTGTAGAAATATCTTTTTTTATTCGGCTTTGTATTAGGGCTGTCAGTTTAACGCGTTAATTAGATTAATTAATTACGCTGCAAATTAACGCGCTATAAAAATTAACGCAATTAATCATGAGTGGCAAGTCAATGCTCAAGCATTTTAAATTTGGCCCTTTGAGTGACCCGTAGGCTGCATCCTACAGTACCTGCGCTACTAGTCAAAAGCAGGGTGACAACAGACGTGGACACCGGAGAGCGAGGCAAGCCTACTTGGACCTTTGAACGGCAAGTTTATTTATAAAAAGAACAAAGACGGGACTATTAACAAGGACGCAGTGATTTGTACCTTGTGTAAAAAAGAATTTTGCTATCACCGTAGCAGCTCCAGCCTGAATTATCATTTAAACGCTACATGTAAACATGTAGTTGCTGCTAGTGCCGCTAGTGCTGCCGTGAGCTCACTCCGCCAACCCACACTTGCTGAGTTAGGAAAACGAATGAGCAGAGTCACGACAGAAAAACTGACAAACTCAATCGCAAAGTGGGTTGCTGCTGATTGCAGGCCGATTTCAATCGTGGAAGACGAGGGCCTAAAAGAGGCGTTTCAGATAGCGTCATCTGACTCTAATTTCCAGCTACCGTCGAGAACTACAGTGATGAAAAGAATTCACCAGCTGTAATGTGAATGTCAGTGAATTGTAATGTCCTAGAATTCAAATTCTTTATTTGGGGACCTTTAGCAGATATGAGATTAAAATGCGATTAATTAGATTAATTAATTACAAATCCTGTAATTAATTAGATTAATTTTTTTAATCGCCTGACAGCACTACTTTGTATAGATTTTTCCGTTACGTGTGAACAGGAAGAGCCAGGGCCCAGTTGCAGAGTCGTAAACAAAAACATTTATTGATAAACAGAAAACCACCTTATCGGGGAGAACTCCTTCAAAGTAAAAGAAACCATAAACACCACTGCGGGAAAAGGAGCAAAATAAAGGCAAACGCAAAAACACCACAAGGGCAATAACTCACTCAGGAGGCAAAGAAACTCAAAGTGTCCAGGAGCAAACTCAGTAGAGATCCACACAGCAAACAAAGAACACAGAGACACACGGAGAGAGAGACAGGCGATCGAGACAGGAGCAAGACTAGTGTGGCTGGAGCATAGCGAGTAGTCTGGCACAGGGGTCAGTCTGGAGCTGGCTTAAGAAGCCGGCTGATTGGCAGATGAGGAGCAGGTGCGTCTAATGAAGCTCGCACCTGAGGAGATCGGACCCGCCTCTCTCTCGCGCTCCGCCGTTTTCTGTCCAGATGAGTATTTTTGAGTTTGTGTCTCTTCATACGTGTTTTCGTACATACGATATTATCCTCTCCCCTGATTTAACAATAAATGGACAGTTTCTCTAAACTGGCAAGCAGCCAAACTAATCAGTTCAACACCTTTTCTGTTCGTCGCTGAGTGGACAGTCCTCACACAGCTGAGAGAGTGAATAATTTATTATTTTTTATGGGCCTAGGGGCAGATATGAGAGCCTTAACCTGAGTTTTATGGGGTAATATATTCAACGAACACCCAGACGAGGATGCAAGTACACAGACTGTCACACACAGTAACTTTAGTAAAGAGTCACTGTTCCATCCTTCCATCATCTTGACACGCTGACTGATGATTTGGCAGCTCGGTGATGTGCTGACATGGCAAAAATCAGCCAAAGTTTAATGTTTGTTCTTCCCTTTCTCTCTCCTGTATCCCGCTCATGCACACAGTTTATTGAGTGTGCAGCGCTGTGTGAGGAAGGCTTTGGTAAATGTTTCCTCACTTTAAAGAAATAGCATTTTAAGCCATCAGGGGGGATCTATTTCCTCTATCACTTCACCGTAGACACTGTGACAGAGGAGCGTTAATGTGAAGAGAGTCTGTATGTTTGTTAAAACAGGTTCAGACGACAGCAGTTTTGGGCTGATTTACTGCAGATTCACATCCCTGACAACCAGTCTGAAACCTCCTGAAGTGCTCACAGACTCATTGAGGCTGCCCTGGTCATTTCAAACATGTTTGATATTTAGGAGTTAAAATCTGGATGTTTACTTACAGCACGCATGGTGTAAATCATACTGTGTATAAACTACAAACAGCTGCTCTCCTGTCTGTAAAAGCAACTGAGGATTATCAAATCTAATGTTTTCATTCACTTCAATTATACTCTCACTGGTCCCATCTGTGTTTGTGTAACCCTATAAAGTATTGGCCAGACTAAACCACAGAACAAATTAGCTAATTGCCCCACCTGCTGTTAGTTTAACAGGCCAATTAATACAAGTTCATTAAAGTGCAAGCAAACATCACATGTGAGCAGTTGCAGTGATGGATATGTAGGAAAAGAAATATGTTTCGGGGGCAAACAAGCACAGAGTCGTGATAAAAAACCGTGTGGATTTGTCCTGGAGGTGAACCTCATGCTGTTAGAGCGCCTGCTCTAACATCACACTGCCTCTCCCTGTGATCATTTGTGTGGACCTGACGCACGTTTGCATGTCTGATAAAAACAGCAAGAGAAAGCAGTGACGAGGCATTTAAAGGGCACGCAAAACCAGGATTTTTCAACCACAATTCTTCAGCTCTTGCGCTCAAGTTAGATTAATCAATACTTTAATTTGTTTTGTTTTGACTCTGTGGAGATGGAAAGCCTGATGTTTGATGGTGGAGCAGCTTTGGAATCCCCCCTCCCCCTCGAACCTTTCCAACGTCGGATTAAGGAGGGGCTCTGTCCCACCAATCCAACACTTACACCCACCTCAGGCTGTGATTGGCCAGCTGTGTGGAGGTGAGAGGGCAGCCACGCACACACATACAGATGGAGGGTTGAATCGAGGGCGGCTGGACTTTCACCTCTCCTCTGAGGGGCTTCATCAGTTCTGGCTCACTGGTGGGGTCCAGCTATTTAAAATCTGTGGGGTTGTTATCAAGACATCCAGTCGGGTCATTAGTGCTTGTGGCTGTGTAATGGCAGTCATTTGAGTCATTGGACAGCATTGTAGGACAGCACCTAAAACGCTGTCCTTTCATTCGTCCTCGGGAGATTTAAAAACCATTCGCATCGACTGTTGTTGACACTTGGCCTCTGGTGACTCCACTGACCGCCATGGCACAGCCAGGACCCAACGACCTTGACTGACCTCACCTGTCAGTCAAAACACCCAAAACGTAGACCTCCGTTCATTTCTGTTACACTCTCATTGGACAGATTTTAAAATTGTAAACAGGTTCAACAAGACTCAAGGCCCTTTTTCAAACACACACAGAGACGCCGTCGTGACACAAAGAGAAGAGCTCAGTCAACATCTGCCTCTCAGGCCCAGACCCGCCCCCCTCCCAGCCAGGTGCGGGAGCACAAACAAAGAGCCGACAGGATCTCATTACAAAGAATAAAGCCAGACAGCGAACACCCATTTTCTCTATTTCTGTTTCGCCCAGAGTCCCTTTCTCCAGTGTATTTATGTCCCTCCTCTGGTTAAATGTCATCTTCCGTTTTATGTCCTCCTATTTCAGCTCTCAGTCTTTTTCTTTATACACATAAACACAGCAATAAACACAGCTCTCTGACACCTGATGCTTTAACCACCTAGCCCAAAAAGGGACAACTGGCCAATCGGATCCCGCTGATGCAGGCCATGAAAAAATGATGCTGTGGAGTTGCTTGACTGCAGCTGGAGAGGAGGTGCAGGGGAACGCTGTAGGAAAGGAAAAAGGGAGTGAAAGAGGAGAATTTACTGCAGAGAGAACAAGAGGCGTGTGCATCCTCTGTCCCAGTATAGCTGAGTCATTGTTGCTACTCTACTGAATCCGCTCATAGTGAGGGGGGTGTCCATGCGATGAAGGGTAGCACGGTCCCTAATGTTGCCGAGCATGCATTCGTGTTTTCTACTCGAGCCTCAGGGCATCACCAGAAGTAGAGCCACAATTACGGTTTCCCCCGAGCAGACAGGAAGAAGACATCTGGGGCTGTCCCTGAGGTCCAGGGAATGCCCTGGGGGGGTCAAAGTTTAAATGAGGAGCAAATTAGTATGGATGCCAGAGGTCTTCCTCAGCGGTAGACTCACATTTTTCTGCTCACTCATTCACAAATGTTTATGTTACTTGGACGACATTTATTTTGTATGTTTTAACGTTTGGCGTCTATAAGATTATGGACACCACATGGTGAAAAACAACTTTATGAGTTCTTAAGCGTACCTGTCCAGATGGTCAAGCATCAAACATTTTCCTCTGAAAAAGTGTAAAATGTGTTGCACAGTGCTGTTGCTGCAACACATTTTCATCACACTATAATGCTAAGCCATGAGTTATGGATATTTGGTTTCGGGGTAAATAAAAATTGGGCCATGAAATATGGTACAGACCTATCCCTGAACTTGTCCTCTCGCACAATCATCAGGTAAACCTTTAATGTGCCTCGTACTTTTATGGTTCATGACCTGCAAAACTAAAGACATACAGAGCAAATTAGCAAATGTTAGCACCCCAGCACACTAAACTAGGATGCTTAACGTGAGCATCAGCATGTTCAGCACTGTCACATGAGAGTGTTAGCATGCTGACCTTAGCATTTAGCTAAAAGTCACAGAGTCTTGTTTCAGCAGGGATCACTGAAGACTAATCTAGTCTAGTCTTACATCAATTGTCTCGTGCAGCAAATTGTATTGGAGGCATCTCATCTAGTTGCATCTCTTGACCGGCTAAAGTTATCCTGTCAAGCTAAAAGTCTAAAGAAGCTGGGAAGTTGAGATTTACCTCAGCAGGGTTTAAATTTGAGGAAAGAACTTGCACACATCTCATAAGCTGAAAAACAGGAGGGTAAGAGTTTGCAATGGAAGCGCTCCTCCACTGAATTAAGTCCAGATCCAGTTCTGCTGTTGCTTCCCCATCATGGACAGCAGGCTGACTAATCTAATAACTCAGTGGATTCAACCGTTTCATTGGATTATACAGCAGGAAATGATTAACATATTGGGACATGGGGTCAAGTGACAGGAGTGCGCAGGAAATATCTCCTTTTCTCTCACTGCCGGTGCAAGTACGTGAGTTTGTGTAACGTACAGCTAGAAAAGCAGTGTGCGAGTGAGTCATAACGGCCGTGGAGGAACAGAAACAACACACGCTGAACTTAGATCAAATCAGTCCTGAAATGGACTCTATCTAAACCAAAACCAGATGACAAGGATCAGCTTACATTGATTGAGACATGACTTGCAGCTCAGTGTGTGTGTGTGTCCATGTATGTGTGTGCATCTCTCTGTGCACACAAATATTGCTGTTTTTGGACAAAAGGTGCAGTTGCTGTTGAAGAAAGGTTATTGCACGACTGACGTTTATCTTCGAGAAAACAACAGGACTTAAGTCATGAAACTTAGAGCACACATGACTCTACACTTTCAGGAATATAATGCGCACGTGTTCATTTACGCGTGTACATTCCTGCTCTGAGTGGCCCGAGGCGTTGAATAAAGCCAAAATATTGGGGAGCGAAATCCCCCAAGCCCACAAGTCAGAAATATCTGCGGTGAATACCTTTCCCTGAAATGCCTCTGTGAAGTTCAATTCAGA
Organism: Chaetodon trifascialis; assembly: GCF_039877785.1. NCBI lineage: Eukaryota > Metazoa > Chordata > Actinopteri > Chaetodontiformes > Chaetodontidae > Chaetodon > Chaetodon trifascialis. The sequence goes on from NC_092069.1 coordinate 22,579,446, forward strand.
CCAATTACTGCTGCTAAGTCAACAATTCAAGGAAAACTCAGCCGGTAGAGTACATCCCCTGAGATGTTATCTGACCTCTCAGTTGAAAGGTCAACGCAAACTGAGGAATGCATCGAGAGAGGGAGAGAGCCGGGAACAGAAGCGACTGGCCGTGTGTGTGTGTTAGTGTGTGTGTGAGCGTGCATCGTACGCTTTTGTATTCGCAGTGCGAAGGTGTGTGAGCGTACGCGTGTGAAACTGTATCACACAGTTACCATTTTGCTAGAATAACAACGCTATTTCTGATCTTTTGGATGCTGGACCAAACAGCTGCCTGATATACATCGTAGAACCACTGGGGCCAGACTAGCACAACACACACAGTGCCAACATAACCACACACGCTTCACGTGCACGTAAACCCGCAGACACATGCGCATGTACGATAAGAGCGCACACACCACAGAACGGACCAAATGCACACTAATGCCCACACACAAGCCCTCAAAATACACACATTCACTCATGTATAAACGGACAAAGAAAACCATTAAAATACACTTGCATATCAATGATACACCAAAACACACACAGAGCGAGCACACAAGGAAACCTGCCAGCGTCAGATGCTATCGCCACTGCTGAGTGCTGGATTCCTCACACACACACACACACACACACACACACGCTCCTCAGACAAAGAATCAGTATTAAAGTGCAGCAAAGGCCTGGAACTCGTGATTGCTTATCAAGATCGAGGTATAATTTACTGCATTAAGTTAGAACTGTTGGCTCAATTATTCGCTCTGTTTTAAGGCCTCCTAAGGAAATCAAGCACAGCGTATCTCTGTTTCAACTCCGAGCAGGTTTCACAAGAGGTAACCTCGGAGGAAGCTGGCAGAACGAAACCACCGAACTGTCCAGAGCTGTGGTCCTGCGTGCTGTTTCGCTGATTGATGTGGCCTAAATATGGGACAAAAAACTGGCCACCGTGAGGGTAATAATTTATTTTTAAGGTTGAGAGTTGAGGTTAGACTCCATGCAGCTCAGGTAAATCAGTAATGTGTGTTTTTACTTTGTTTTTATATACTGTATTTTTATGTGTGTGACGGCTACTGTGCACAGGTTTCATTTTATTGCACAGTGTGCAAAAAGTCTAATAGTGAGCACATCTATTTTCAGTGAGGGGCGGCCTGTGCGTGTGTGTTCTCAGGCTCAGTGCTGAGTGTGCACATAACTGCCTGCCTCAACGCTATGATTGCACTGTCTGATTAGAAAGTGGTTTATTTAAACTGGGGGAGGAAGTGCAGTATTCATCTCACTAAGGAGAAAAGACAACTCTGCAGCTCCCCCCCAAAAAACTCACAATGAACACTGGAGCACAGCTGGATGCGCACACACACATGTACACACACACAGATATATCGCATGACAGCTGTGCACAGTGTTTCAGCTCATATGTGGGAATTTTAATGGCAGATAATGTTTAAAAATAATTCATCCCTTTAGAGGAAATAGAAAAATATGGCCGAGGGGTGTATCGGTGTATCAGTGGGGGCGCCAGAGTGAGAAATGTTAAAATCCCACATACTAACATTTCTGTGTATTTGAAGAGAGACTCCCCCCGTTCATGGTGGTTTAACATTATGTTCACGTTATACATTTCCTTATTTGCATTTACATTCTTTCATCCTACAGCCTCATTTGTGATGAGCTCCTTAAAAAGAACGCAGAAACAACACAGTGTTAAGTGATGAAATGGGAGATATACTGATACTGATCAGAACAGTGAATGAGAAATATTGTTATTGGTGATGTTAGTTTGAGCAAATATTAAATATTGTATATTCCAAGAAGTTAAGTCTGCAATCCCTGAATTTTGGCCCAATGCCTGAGCTGTAAGCGTAACACTGACATATTATTACTTATTACCTCTTTAAATATCATGTTTCTGGCCACTTGATGATATGTAAGGCAAATATTGATGCCCCTTTTAGATCTTTTTTGGTCTCCACCAACTCCTGAGAAAGAACATCTGGCTCTTTAGCTGCTACATGCTCCACTACAGACACCAGCTAGTCTCTACCTTTGTCTGCCATGTCGTTCTGGGTAGATGTGCAGAGGTTTTTAGAGCTTTTTCAGAAAAAAGACGTCTATGTTTTCAGCCAAAATCGACGTGGATGACAGAGCTGACAGCGAGCCGACACAGTAAACTCGACAAAACAACAAAAGCAATGAGCTGAAAGAGGCCATGAAGCTGCTAATATGTAGTCATGTGACCCATTCTCAAGAAAAATGCACCAAAAACACAAATGATGAATGCATGTAGTCTAATATAAGTACTGTAAAGCAGGGAAAGCTGCATAATTATACAGCATAGTAAACAAAATTCCTCAGATTTAATGTATTCAAACTTTATTTTCTTCCGTAGCCAGAATTTCACTCTTGATTTTGAAGGATCTGGAATCATTTATATTATAAATCATGTTGCACCACTAACGCGAGCCATTACACCGACTTTATATTTACTCTGGGTGTGCAGTGCAAGAAGGATGTCTGTTAGCATTAACACTACTCCAAGATGAAATCCACATTAAAATGCATAAAGCTGCCGTTGGCTCTGGTAGTAAACAAGCTTTCAAATTGTTGCATTGTTATTGGTGTGACTGAGTGGAAGCAGCAGGCATCGTAAGGGATGGCAAGTTTGGAAAGTTTGAAGGGATTGCGGAGCAGATGGTGAGGATTTGATTAGCCAAAAGGTTTTGTTTTTATAGAGCGAGCCAGAAGTTGGTTTAAGCACGGGGCTAACTTCTGAGAGCAGAACGAGAGAGGGAAAGAATTTGAGGAAATTTTGGTAGAGAGTCTTCACAGTCTCCAGGGAGCCATTACCCCGACTGCTGATTAAAAAACAAGATATTGATCTGGACCAATAGAGCACACACCCTCCAAACGGTGTGCGCTCATGTCTGTCTGATTGCACGTATTTGAATGCCAGATTAACAAATCAACCTGAAGCTTTCATAGGAAGTGTTTTTGCATGTACTCGTGTGTGTGGGAGAGCTGGAAACGGCGCACATAGTTCTGTTGTTGTACGGCGTGATGAAAATGAGTGTTCACAAGGAGGGGCTCAGCCTTTGATCGTGTATGAAAGACAGACGCTGGGTAAGGAGAGAGGATGGACTGAGAGACGGATAACAAAGCGAAGGGATGGAGAGAGGGATAACAAAGAAGGAGAGCCGGGGGCCAAAGTAAGCAAGACCACTGGTGGATTCTATGATCTACCCGGCAAGCATAGTGTGTGTGCGCGAGTGTGTGTGTGTGTGTGTGTGTGTGTGTGTGTGTGTGTGTGTGTGTGTGTGTGTGTGTGTGTGTGTGTGTTGGTGCTCTCTGTCCCACTCTCTCATGTGCACCCAGTACACAGTAGTGAAAAACATGTTTTGAATTTGAGCGTTCATAGTGAGCATATTGAGATAAGCACATACACACACACATGCACGCAAACACACACACACACACACACACACACACACACACACACACACACTGTTCCGCAAACACACACAGTCACAGCTAGTCCTGCTCCACAAATAAAATTCCTGCAACAGACGCTGTGCATGGAATGATCTCTCATCTCCAAATCCTGACTCAGAGCAACGTTATGTTGTTCAAAAAATGACTGTTTTTCATATCTGTGGTGCTTTCTGGCCTCACTGTTGTTCATTTTTTTTTCCTTTTTTGCTCCAAGTAATAGAGCTATGTATGTGTAAACAGGCAAGTGCGTCCCAACATGTTCGCCACGCCAACTTGGTGATAAAATGTCAGCGATGTGTTCACAGCTTGTTGTTGCAGGTTTACAAAAACAGATAAAAGTGGAGGTAAAAGTTTATTGTTTGTTTAAAATCATATTCAAATAATTGAGGAAACAGTATGATTTTTCAAAAACAGGATAGAAATAATACCTTTTCTGTTAGAGCTGTTTTTTCTGACCGTATCTGACCTGCTGATATTTTGCAAAGAAAAGGACAAAGGTAACAAAAAAAGGAAAAACAAAACACAAGCGGTTTACATAACCACCATTAAAATTTGAAATATGAATCAACTCCCTGTGGGTGGCACCGCTGGAAGAGCGAGTGAAGCAAGAGGAGAGAAAAATGACAACCACTTTTTATCACCATGTTTCCCTCATACGAAACGCTCCAAGTGTTTCACTCCAACCCGTAAAATAACACCTCTGAACAATCACTGGTTTGGCACATTGCTACCACTCTCCTCTCCATAAGCTTCAGGTTTCACCACAATGAGCTCTCTGTGTCTCATAGCATCATCAAAGTAGCTTTTAACGTTAATATCTTCATTATTTTAGGGGTCATTTCATTCCTTTACATAAATGGTGACCACATTATGAGCTCCAACTATACAATGTGATGCAATCCAATCCAACTGTTAAATAAAGTTGACTTTGATTATGCCAAGAGGTAAGAAGGCAAATTAGTGGTGGTGTCTGACTGCACTGCATTATGTTCTCTTCCATTCATGTATGTAAAAATTAGAAACACCTCTCAATATAATGCCACTGCGGATCGTATGGCAGAGCTTCTGTGTTGACTTCCACCAGATTGCCAGGTGTACCCAATATAGTGGCCACTGAGCGCACGTCTTCAGCTTCAAACGTACAAGCTCAATAAGATTCAGGCCTTTGCAGACCGAGATGTCGTTCACACTGAAACAATGATGGAGTGAATCTGACGTGCGCTGAATGAAGAACTGAAGAGAGGCTCTCTGGTTTTTATGGCGCACTTTTTCTGCATGTGCAACTGATGATTTTATACCGCAGACGCTGCGACGGCAGCAGTGGTGGACGTTACATACAGTAAAAACACAAGTTAACTTCCCTTTCATGTCTTCCTCTGGCAGATCCAGATGGGGTGATATGGTTCGCGTTACGGTCCAGACTCAGCAGATGGAGCGTGATGGTCAGAGAAATGGAGAGCGAATGAAGCCCGTTTGCTTAAAATCCTCCCAAGAGGCGTCTTTTGCAACCGCTTTCTAGCATCTTTTTGCAAGTTATCTGAAACGGAATCAGATATTTTCTGATGCAAAATACTTTCCAATAAAAACACTTGTGTGTTTCTGGAAGACAGCGATCTGATTCTGAGGGACAGTAAGTGGTTGTCACATGACTGATGTCGGTTAACTCAATTAGGTCTCTCACACAGCGGAAAGCCCCTTGACATCCTCCCTTCTCTATTACGCTCTCACATCTCAGCGCCCTCTTTCATCCTCATACTATCTTTGTCTGGCTAAATCCCTCGCATCGACTGCAGCACGCTCTCCTCTCACGCTCAGTCTCTCAGTTCAGATCAGTGGGCGCTTTGTTTGCCCGACGTGAGAACTCCATAAACTAGTGTCAAAGCAGACGCTAACAAAATGAACAGCAGCTACAGGCCGATCACAAAGGAGCGTCTTCATCCAGCACCGCTCTGCGTTTGAATTGAGAAATTTTGCAGCTACCTGACTTTCATGGGAACTTCTTGCTCTTTGTCACTGGCTTGCCCTTCCCTTCCGTTTTATAGATTTCATTTTGACCTTTCCTGCCTGCCTGTACTTTAGCAATCATACAGTAACTGTAGGTTTAAAGGTTTTCTTTGTATCAACCCTCATTTCTTTGTAGTATCCACGTCTGGCATCATTCAGCGACAGCCATTCAGTGTGTTGGCATTCTGTAATTGTCTCTCTGTTGGTTTTCATTGTTATCCCTTTTCTGTCTTTGCGGGAGTCAAATTAATTATTCTCTAAACCCCTCTGTTGAACAGTGATTGTTCATTCATTGCTTAGCAACCATAACTAGGCACAAAAGGACCGTTAAGTTTTTGGAGTTCTCCACGTGAAAGCAGCGTGTAGCATAATAAGAGCAATTCTCTGAGATGTGGATTTCTTTTTTTATTTTTAGCCACTTCAAACCCAAAAATACAAGAGCAGGAATGTATTAAACTGTATTAAACTGTGTATTTGTCTGCTATAAGTTGCAAACATTAGCATGTGAAGCTAAGTAGCTTTCTGTCTCCAGCAGAAGCCTAACCAGCGTTCCTTCCTGTGGTTGCGTTAAAAAATCCCAGTTCAAGACTAACGCTGTTCTGTCCGTTAAAGTTGGGGAAGTTTACCCTCCACCAACACCAAACACAAACACATTAGTTTGCCCTCAAGTGAAAACTGTTAGAAAAGCACAGAGTGAAGCACAACCCTGCTAGAAAAACCAGCATAGACCAGCATCATTTCCATGCTGGTCTATGCTGGTTTATGCTGGATTGATGCTGGTTTAGCTGGTGAGTCAACATAGCTTTGTTGGTACACCAGCAGGGTGTTGCTAATAACGCTGGTGGACCAGCATGTTGTTGCTAGTGATGCTGGTGAACCAGCCTAACCAGCACGGGATGCTGGACCAGCATAACCAGTACGGGATGCTGGTGACCAGCATAACCAGCATGGAATGCTCACCAGCATCAAAACACAACATATGCTGGTTTTGCTGGTGGCTAGCTTTGCTGGTCTATGCTGGTTTTTCTAGCAGGGAAATCTAACCCAAGTCTTGCTTCGCCAGGTAAGCTAAGCTGCTAAACAGGGTATCACAGCTCAACATCGTGCAAACAATGCTGTCTTTACTTCTACGTCCTCTATATCATCATCAGCCGGTGAGGATGCTGACTTTTTCTCTGGGACGCAGGCTACAGCTTTAGCCACAAACAGCACTTCATGAAGCTAACCTCATGAAGCTAACATTAGCTTACTTAGCTAATCTTCTAGGACGGTCTGTGGCTAGCAACAAGCTTTGGTCTACCATTGTTTCAAAAGCTGTATGAAACTGTGACAATACATGAGCTGCAGGTGTGTTTATGTGTGAGCGTGTGTGTATCACATTTAATCAGTGAGTCCGGCCCCGTTCCCACGTCCCTGTTTTTCCAGAGCTGTGGGAAAAAGGCAAAATGGCGCAGACCTCATGAGAAGAGCGACCTGCGAATGCGCGAGTGTCTTCGATTGTTAAACAACCTCCTTAATGTTTATTATTGAGCACAAAGAGGGAGAGGCTGCTCCGCGACCTCCAGCTCGCACACACACACACACACACACACACACACACACACACACACACACACACACACACACACACACACACACACACACACACACACACACACACACACACACTCTAACTGCTGTTTATTATTGGATGTCGACAGATTGGCAGCTCAACAATAGAGGGAGCAGAGAGCAGCTTTCCAATCAATGTGGAACTTCCACCTTTTCCACTGCGAGCGCAGAGCTATGGCATTCCACTCATTAGCATGCCGGTGGTTGTGTGCAAACACAAACACACACACACACACACACACACACACACACACACACACACACACACACACACACACAGAAAGAGGCAGCAGGTCTTGGTCATCAATAAGGCCTCTCGCGTTGGATCCTTCCTTTCGCAGAACAATGGCCTGGCTTTGGTTTAATAGAAACAAGTTGCGGTACCCACCCCTCCCTCTGTCTCTCTCTCTGTTTTCAGGGTTGTCAGGTTTATGTTTTCTGGCGCCAGCATGAGGAAACGATTTCAAAGGAGATGAGAGGAGAGGCTGAGGATATTGTTTGCATTGATTTTCAATTCCGATCAATAGACAAGCCTCTTCTTCTTTGCTGTCACTCGGTATCACAAATATAACCTCAAACATAATGCTGACAGCGAACGCTCACCGTGTCTCCTCTTCATCAATAATGCATCGGGAAATCCAAAGTCATATCGGATAGTCATCATATTTTAATGCAGAAGCGCACACACAAAGGCAGAGGCGGGGGCATGGGGCAGCTCCCTTTAAAGTGCAGATTTATGTGGTTGTATTTCGGTCAGATCCCTCGCTCCTCCGGCTGCCACAGCAACAGGCTTTGGAAACAATGATTCAGAGCGGCTCTGAGGATGATCCAGCGCATCGCACAGACTGCGGCCAAGCTCCCAAACAGACGCGCTGAAACACGGTACTCTCACATGAGCGTAGGTAATGCATGGACAGGAAATGTGAGATTGTAACGCAGAGGCTTACAGCAAAATCTACAGCAGCTGCGGTTAGCAGTAATAAAGGGAAGACAAAGCGAGTCAGGAAGTGACAAAACAGGCTGAAGGTCAATTCTGTCAAATAAAACCTTTGACTTTCCAAATGCAGAAGAAGAAGAAGAAGAAGAAGAAGAAGAAGAATTCCTGTATTCATCACAATTGTTTTACACACAACATGCAGAGTTGAGGGGGAAACTGCACACGTCATGCATTTTTGTGAAATTCTTGCCCGCTTTTTGACCCATCCATGGTCAGTCCTTCCACGGCAGACCAGGAGCGGTGGGCTGCCAGTCAACCGGCGCCCGGGGACCCAGCTCTCGTTTGTCACCATTGGTCAGGTGGTGATCTTCTCGCATGTTTTTAGTGGGGGTATTTTTATGGAGGATACCCCAGGTGAACACGGGGAGAACATGCAAACTCCACACAGGTAGACCCTTATTTTTCCTCGAGCAGCAGGCACCAAAGGCGTGGTGGAGGACACGCCCCCAGCGCCCACAGCGGGATTCGAAGCTGTGAGGCGACAGTGTTACCACTGAGCCACCGTGCCACCTTAACGCCCGGTTCCCACTGTGTGCAGCGAGGGCTGTGTTCCCTCACTGGCTTTCCACCCATCAACCCTCAGGAAACCAGACACCAACACTCATTTTTGGGTTGAGGTCATTGGTCTTGAGAAGGTTTCATACGCCTGTTAAAGGACTCCAAATCAATGAAACACCAAACTTGACATGCTTCCAAAAATGTCAAATTTTGACACAGGCCACAAAGCTGCTCACTTCCTGTTTCCTGAAATTGGTCATTTTTGGGCCTAAACCCAAACCAACCATAACCACAGTGATTTGCAATGATTTTGGGAAACAGCAGGGGGCGTCAGATCAATAAATATTTGGAGGGCAGTTATGAACTATGCATCGTGTGTTGGTATTCTCTGTGGGTGCGTTCCTGCAACAGTCTCTTTGCTTTATATTCCCACACGCTTCCTCACTTTCCTAATCTTCAAATCATCATTTGTTTGATCCCGTGTGTTTTCAATTTTACGTGTGCAAACCGTAACCAATTTTCCGATTTCAGATAATAAAGTCTTAAACCGAGTGAAACCCGAGTTCAATGCAGAGCTCCAAAACCCTTATCATAACTCACGCAGGTAAATATTTATACTTATTAAATGGGTAGAGGGTTTTTTTTAACTTCACAGGAAGTGAGGACTCACCGTGACAGGTGCGTCCCAGATGTGAGATGTCATGTTACTTGAAGGTTTGGGGCAGGGGGACAGAGCATGAAAGACACAGAGACCATTAGAAAAGACAGTGAGGCAGAGTACAAGGGATTCAGCAAGATTATGACAAAAAAAAAGGAGGCATCGTGAGCATCGTGATGGTGATGGTGATGTAAGAGAGAAGTGAAACGGGAGCCAGAAAAGAAAAGATGAAGCAAAGAGGTTAGCTGAGGGGGCATGTGGGGAAACACAGAATGAAGGATACACAGTGTTAGTGACAAACACTTGACCATTAAACGACCTCAGGATGATGAATTTGCATCTAAATATTAAATCAGCGGAGTTTGCGATTTGTCAACCAGAGGATCATTTGCATCAGGCTGCTGCATGGTGATCTTTGGCCACTTCTTAGGCGCTGTGGCACCACCTGCTGTTTACAAGCAGGACTGCATGTCCACCTGCACGTTTTAAGCCAAGTCGCTCTGCTGGGATCAACATCCTGAAACTCACAGAGGATGACAGGTATTTAGGCTAGGGGTCCATTTGTGACTCCCCTCCACCACATATGGTCTTGGTTGTGGAGACACACACACTCACACGCACACACAAAAACACACAAACAGGAACGTCAGAGGTGATTATAGCAGAGAACAGATTGTTCTGCTTTACCATGATGTCACTTACGTCAGTCTCCACTTCCTGCTCTTTTGGGGTCAATTAAACACACACACACACACACACACACACACACACACACACACACACACACACACACACACACACACACACACACACACACACACACACACACACACACACAGGCTCTCTGGGAGTCGCTGTCAGGCTTATCCGCTCCCTACAGTGGCCCTGCCTATCCCACAACCCCCGGGGCAGTAACCTGTGCTCCAGGAGAACTGTACTCTGGGTAACGGTGTTTTCATAACCGCTCCCCGTCCTCGGTCCACAAACACTCAGAACCACAGAACATATGCACCACATTACATCCTCGGTCACCCACTCATGCACAAACACGCTCAAAAGCGAAACTGTTTTGTTAAGTTAGTGCTGCCTTCAAGAGCCTCTCATGTTATTCTAGAAATGAGCATTCTTCTTACAACAGGTACACACACACACACACACACACACACACACACAATATTCCAAGTAAAGATATCTCACTGCTATTTTTAAGTCTTCTATTCGTCGTAGTTTAAGTCCCTTTTAAGAACAGTGTCAGCTGATTGTGTGAGGCTGTGGCTGTTAATCACTGTGCTTTTCACCACAGACTGGACCGCCGCGTCAGCAGCACACTCATTCTCTCATGCCATGTTTTTTTTCGGCGACGAGACAAAACATGAGCGAGCCGTTTCGAGAGCAGCCTGCAGAAAAGGGGACTTCATCATAAAAACACAGCGCGGCGGCAAAGTGGCTCACTCAGGGTGTCCTTGAGACTGTTTTCAGGGCACTGTGAATAGTTGATGTTTATGGCGGCATCCACACCCACACATTCACACAAAAGCTGCAGCTGAGGCTATTTCAAGGATACACAACTCATTTCATTTGAGATCTAACAGATATGAAAGACATCTCTCTCTGCATTAGTGCTGGAGGGCCGTTGCATTCTCATAGCTGCCAGCGCAGTTTCAGAATCAGCTATTTCTCTGTTGATTAGTTTTTCTAGTATTTCTCCAGACATTAAAACAAACACACATCTCCGTATAAATAAGCACCAACATGTGCACGTTTTTATACACCGGGGACCAAAAGTCAATCTGGACAAACCCACGTCCACCCCAGCACCACTGGAAACACAAGTATTGTTTGTTTCTTCTTGCGTAACGTGTCCAGCGGACAGCCGTCTAGTGGGTCCAGCTACGTCCAGGAAGTCAGTAACAGTGGGAGGAGAGCAGACGGACACCTGTTTATTAGTACGATAGCATCTCCTCAGCATTCCTCCACCACTCCCAGGACGTTCCTTCAGCCTCATCTGCCTCAGTGCATCAGCATGAGTAATAAGACAAACAGAAGAATTCCAGATAAAAGTCGCTGATGGTTAGCGTATTACCATAAACCATCTTTCTTTGGACATCATTACTGTCGACATAATCATCATTCTGGTCTTGATGACGCAGGTTTTGCACAACCTTGCATCTTTCACATAATCAGCAGGCGCTGGTAATACGAGAGCAAGGTCTCCCAATGAAAAATAGCTCTTATTTGAGATGTGTAATCTACTATCCAGTCAGAGTGTGTCATTTGTTTTGACTCATTTTTTATGTATCGGTTTATTTAACAAGGACATTGCACATTAATAAACATTGCTGTAAATGTGCCAGTGTTAGCCAAAAGGCTTCTGTCTGTTGTCTTTGGACCCTTCGACGGCAGGGGTGGGTAGAAAACTTTGAAGGTCATTAAAACGTGTTAAGACTGACGTTTGAAGACCTAGTACTTGGCAATAATAAATGTTTATACCGTTTAATAAATGACCCAGACTCTTCGTGTCTGTCCTTTTCAAGGCCAGTTCAACTTACTTGAGGTTCTGGAAGATGTTGCACCTCTCGTCCAAGAGTTTGGAACAGTTCAGAACCAAGAAACTTGATCGGTTTGCAGCTGAAGAAGCTTCTTGGATGAGAAGCAAACCATCTCAGAGAAGCTCAAGCAGGTCCAGGTGCCTTTGGAAGCACTTAGAAGTACGATGACCTGGATTAATGAGAGGATAAATGCCTCATTTCATAGTCATTTTGCATCTGTTTATAGTTGTTTTGCATCTATTTGTAGTCACTTTGAGTCTCCTTGGGGTCGTTCTGTGTCTTGTGGTAATTTTGAGTCTCCTTCTGGTCGTTTTGCATCTCTGTAGTCACTTTGAGCATCATTAGGCGACTAGAAGAAGGCAACTGTTTGCTATATCATCAGGAAAAAGCAGCCACAGCCACATGGAACTAAGCTCATCCTGGCTTCAATGTGTGAGCAAAAAAGTCAGAAATGCACAGCGGATATTTTGCTATCAAAATGCTTTGTCACCTGATTATGACTGCCTAAAAATAATCTTGTTCTTGAGAAACAGTGACTAACGACTTTCTGGTAACAAGCTAAAGGTTGTAAAAAAAAAGAAAACAAAGTCCTGTAAAGTGAATTAAATGTAGACTACTACAAAAAGCTGTGTTTTTATTCATCAGCTATGAGAAGCTATCCTCATCTGGTTTGAATAAGGACCCATCCCAGCCCAGCTCCCATCAGCTCTTCTTTTACGGCCGTCTCCCCACCTCCTGCTGGAGTCAGCCTCCAGATGTTGGACACAACCTTTCATTTCAACTACTAGTCTACTAACTGCCCTTACAAAAAATACGCTCGGACGTCGCAGGTCGCACACACACGGGGAGGTTCAAAGCTGTGCCAGAGGGGGAGCAGGTGGCCAGAAACAACACGCTGCATTTGACCAGAATGTTCAGACTCCATTCACGCAGAGACGGCAGCCAGGAAACCAGCAGCTCCACGCCATCCTGTGTTAATGTGCGTCTTCGACATAATTTAAGATTGTTGCATATGACCAGACTGATGATTTATTTTTCATTTTGTTTAGAATATCTATATTCAAGGTCGGCCAGACGCTCATATCTCATTCTTATTCATTTAATTTAGCAGTTCTTAATGTATATAATGAGTTTAAGTAACACTATTTTTCATGATTCTCACTCATTAATTAACGTCCTCACATTGTTAGAGGCGTAGCATTAATAATTTTGTCTATATCTTGTAATATATCATATTATATTAATGAAAACAGTGTACTCAGCTGTCCAAGAGATGCCATACAGTTCACATAGAGTTTTCCTTTTTGCATTCAGCGTTCTCACACAAGGCATGAAGGATGGGAAGAGTGCCAGATGTGCACAATGAACATTTTTTAGTGCGCTGAATTTCGTTACAAAGGTTTGATGTGAAAGCTCATGTTTCATTCAGTGTGTTTCTACCATGTTGAGTCAGTGTGAGTAAATTAAATAACTAAATAACACTGACGCAACATAATAAACACATGTGATTGAATTCTATCAGATTTAAATGTGAATGAAATGCTTAAAGTCAATGTTTTAGGCTTCATTACTTTTTGGAGTGACTGTCTGATGATTCATGTCGTCCTCCTGTGACAATCCTCTGTCCTGACAAACTCTAAAAAAACAGTCCAGTCTTGGTTGTTTTGCTGGTGAACTCATTCGCTCATTCGCTCATTTTTTTGGGGGGGGGGGTTACCCAGCAGTGTGAGTGTTCAGAGGGCTGTCGGCTAAAATAGAAAGTCCATGCTGCGAGCCCCGTTCTCCAATGAACACATCTGTTTGTGTAGGTATAAAGACAGAACGCTCCCCTGCCCTCCTGGTCTGAATCACTCTCTCACATGTGCACACACAAAGACTCACACAGAGACAGACGTGCACAGCAGCCTCGCCTTTCCCAACCGACGCTCTGACACTGACCACGAGCCTGAAACACGCAGCCCCAAAATGAAAACTGAGATGACGTCTCGAGTCAGCCTCAGCATCCTTCTGAATGTGTTCAACAGCTTCTAAATCTACTCCAGTATGAATACTTGGCGTGCAGCTCATTGTTTTAAACTTGATGTCCAACATCTACCTGCTGTGTTACACGTCTAACCTGTATGTGGAACAATTTTATAAACACAACAGAGACTTGAAGCCATGTCTAAAAGCAGCTCTGTGAGGATGCTAACATGCTCACAGCTACATGCTGTTGGTTAGCAGGTACAATGCTACGCAGCTCTGCTAACTGGCTGTCAGGCTGGTTAACTCCAGCTTCATTTAATGTAGCATTGTGCTGATGTTGTTTCACTTCGTCTTCACAAACCTCCTGATGATGGCTGCTAGCCACTGCTAAACCAGCATAGACCAGCATGGAAATGATGCTGTCTATGCTGGTTTTTCTAACAGGGTTTTTTGCACTACTGCATTATTTACGTCACCAGACGCATCAACCATTACATCTGTGCAACTTGTGTATGTCTCTTGTCTTAGTTTAACGTTGCAGCCGTGCTAACAGTTGCTAATAAATGCATAAACACAAAGTAGAGGGTGGGAATGTCTTTAGCTTTGCAGGTGCACAACGAGGATCAATAAGATTCTATCAATAATATACGAACGTCTGTACTGTGAATTACATGAAAATCCATCCAACAGCTTTCAAGACATTTCAATCAAAAGCACAAGATCATGGTGGAGGCAGAGGAAGGGTCAGGGAATCACCAAAGTCATTAGGATTCATGAGCTTCTACATGAAACCTCATGGTGATCTATCGTACGGTTGTTGAGATGTTTCAGTCTGGACCAAAGACGTGGCTGAGCGACCTGCAGACCGATGTCGTCCCTTCAGCCACACCACCTCACTGCAGCTAAAACAACTGAGGCAGACACTTCTGCACGTCCAACAAATGGTCGTCGAATTTGCTTTCAATATTCTTCCTCACGCCGCACACTGTCACAACATAAAGAAACCTTCCCCGGCGCTCGTCTCTCAGCAGGACTGAACACATGAAAGGAGGACGAAAAGACACCTTCTGTCCTCCATCAGGCCTCCAAATCCCGTCAGAGGCTGAGGTGAGGAGCTCTTTCTCCCCGTCTTTTACCTCACAATCTGGATTCAATAACTCCACTGATCTTCAAAAAGCACCCCTGACATAGAGACACACACAAACTCACACATGTGGGCTTCATGCATAGACACACACACACAGCCTGAATAACCTCATCCATCATACAGACGCACTCATGCAGACATGAAAACATGCACATACACACACTGAGAAACAAGCAAATCTCACTTATAATATTTAGAATATACAGAAAAAAACTCTCTTTTCTTTCTGGACTTAATGCCTCTCATAACACTATGCTATTTAAAGAGCCTATATTTCTGTGTGACACTGATAAGCGTATGCTAATATTATTTTCTCGTCTATTTCAGACCTGAAGGCGTGATGGTGCACCTCGTATAGCTTTTCTCAGGGATTTAATGCGATGCTTTGACAGTTATATAAGGGTTCATTACAATAAATGTAAGCTGATTACACTTCTTGTCGTGTATAATACTGCCATAAGGACTTCCAAATATCTCAGAGGGTGTATAAATTTTCAGTGATCTTGAATGAAGTACCGGTAATAGTACAGCTATTTGTAGGACCAATAGGAAACAGTTGGAGGAAACTCTATAGGTCTTCTTTTACACACACACACACACACACACACAAGCACAGTCAATCCCATACACTTTCAATAAAAGCACATGGTTCACACTAATGCTTTGATCTCCTCTCTCTCTCCAGCTCACGCTGTTTGGAGACACAGGTCCTGCCGTTACATAATGGGCCCCCTCTCTGCTCGGCGCTGCCGTATAGGGCCCGTGTGTGTGTTTGGACTCGTGTTTTCCCTGATTTACAAGAGAATCCCCCTCCAGCCTGGAACTCTGTCAAATCTCCAATCATTCCAAACCAGTTCATGTCCTCCAAACATCAGGCGGGAATACAGGGGCTTCACCGTCTGGATAAACAGGTTCGGAGCGCTGTGGAATGGCCCATAAAACCTCTGCCAATCCCCTCCAGAATCCCCGCTTCGGTCTCCATGCCGAGCCTTGAAAGAGATCAGGCGGTCCAAGTAAAACACTCCTGGGGGGGAAGAAGGTTTCTTTGTGAAGGCCGTGGAGAGGATTTAATTGGTTTGTAGGGACTGCGAGGTGGTTCCATGTGGCTTGTTTACTGGGGGGAAGTCAACTAACTGAAACATTTCTCTGTGCTGTTGTCTCGTGCACAGCTGCCATGTGCTCACCTTTGCAGCATTAGTTTCCTTAAAGCCCCAGCATGTGTTTGGCTTTCAAAACTACCTTCACTACCACCGCCGCCGCCGTCGCCGCTGCTGGGACCTGCGCTTGCAGCATCACAAACACTGTCTAGCCTACTTTCTTCTGTGTCCAGACACACTGCAACAGATATTCAGACTGTTGGCTCAAGAGCAAACTTCAGAGGAGCCTTAAAAGTGATGCGTCGCTGCCACCTACTGATCATGTAACATCAATGCATCTTGTGATAACTGACATTATCTCATTCTTTTGGTATTTTGCACATCTACACTTGCTGTTGCATTACAAAGGCTGTATGCTCCCCTCACTGATAAACTAAGTGGCACCTATAAAACTAGTTGTTACAACATGTTGTGTACAGAAGTATTCACTCCAGGATAACGACAAATCATTTTGTTTGCTGCATTTTGATCGATTCCAAGTCGTACTTTGCTCTGGGTCCAGCCTGACTCCATGTTCTACATCTTTGAGTGAACATGAATTGAGAACTGGTTGAGCCCAGCAGCTGGAGGCTGATCATAAAGCCAGAAGAAGTGGTTAAGATGGTGATATAACTCAGCCCTGTTACATGAAGTTAAGCTTTAGCTTGGTGTATATTTATGTTTAGATTAAACTTTTGATGTTGTTTCAAGAAAACTCTTCCACAAACTGAACTCTGTGACATGCAGCTGTGCTCAGAAGTCTACATTACCCTGGAAAATTTGTGAAATATTAACCATTTTTGGGAAAAAATGTCGGATCAGGTCCAATTCTAAAACATCACCCACATGATAAAAGAAAACCACCTTAAATGCATATTACGGGTACATTTCCACACCTGTGACTTGTTTGATTATAATTAGCGTCTGTGTTTAAATAGAAAATGAGTTTCTTAGCTCTTGAGAGCTCCTGCACATTTCATCCAGGGCTGCTGGATCCCGAGTCACAGGGAAAGCAACAAGAACTGTGAGAAGACGCAGCTGAACTTAATCAGGAAAAGGACGTAAAGAGATTTCAAATTCTGATAAAGAAGCAGAAAATTGGGGGTCCGTGGTCAAACTGTAAACGCTGTGTTTGAAGAGGAGTCTGCAAGGCGTTTGATGAAAAGTGCACCGTCCCTGCTGTGCAGCCTGGAGGTGGATCTCTGGTGTTTTTGGAGTGTGTGAGCTGCAGTGACACAGGGACTTTAGCCAGAGCTGAAAGATGGATGCAGTTTGCATTCATCAGCCAGGAGCTGCACACAGCACTCATTCTCCAACACGACAATGATCCAAAACACAAGGCCAAACCGACCCTTCAGCGCTTAGAGAGAAAACAGTGAAGGGTCTGGAGCGGCCGTCAGTTTCCTGAGCCCAATATCCCCGAGTTTACACCAGCTGGAGGTACAGTACACATCTCACAGATTCTGCCCGGGTCTGCGAACTGATGAGCACAACAGCACATCAGTAAACATCCTGAGTGCAGTGTTCATCAGCTCAGCAGCTACCTGCTGAAAATAAGAAAGATGTCACCTGTTAAACCTCATTTACATGAATGTTAAAGTATTCAGATCCTTCACTGAAGTGGCCTAAAAGCCTACAAATTAAAGTCCTACTTTTAAAAAATTACTTAAGTAAAAGTATTTAATATCAAAAGCTGCTTGGAAGTCTGGGCTGAGCATGTGATGTAATGTGATTACTTTAAAAACCACGTTAAATGATGTCATTTACATGCTGTAGTTCATGTATTAGATATATATGTGTGTGTGTGTGTGTGTGTGTGTGTGTGTACTTGAAGTAAAACTAAGTATGTATTATTTTATTGAGATATTTTTCAGATTATTGTTGCTGTAGATGTTTCAGGTTGAGCTCATTTTAACCACTTTACATACAGTCGGGCGGTTTAATCTTCAGCGATGCATCAGATTCTGGAAGGTCGTTGTACGCCTGTGGCGTCGCTGTCCTGTGACAACCACATATCTCCGAAGAGTCAACTTTCTTTTTCAAACTGTTTATTTTAAGAGGCTGGGGGATTTTTTTTTTTTTTTTTTTAATATAAGACAACACTCAATTCTGCAGTTTATCAGGAAAAATTCAAAAGCACCAAATATGGAGATATGTGGTTTTCACTGGACAGGAAGGGCATGAAAAACTGTAATAATGAAAACTAGTAACTACACCTGTCAAATGTAATAGAGTAAAAAGGAAAAGATTTCCCTGTGAGATATAAAAGTATGAAGCAGTTTAAAATGTGAAGAGTAAATGTTACATTTCACCACTGAAAAAAGGCAACATTGACTTTTCTTTGATCATTTTTAATCTAGTCTGTTACAAAATGTTTGCGTCCATCTGCTGGTATACATGTGGACTTTACCGTGAGATTAGATGGTTATTTTGTCCCAGTGGTAAACAAAGAAACCAGAAACTCTTTATTGTAATGAGCTACACTGAGGCGTTGGTCACAAAAGGAAACAGCTGACGAACGTCTTGTCGCCAGTAACATCTGCATGAACTTTATTTGGCCTAATAGAAACAGACAGTCGTGATTTCTTAGACAGCAGCCGCACATTAGAATGGACAAGGGAGGCGCACATGTATCTTTACGTTCCAGAAGAGGCTCATCGTCAGATGAACCCTTGAAACGGTTTGGATTAGACATTCAAATCAGAGAGTCATGCATCAAGCTAAGAAAATACCCTAAAACCCCTTCGCCAGCATACAAAAACATACAGGATATATTATTGATAATTCACCTTTTCCCCATCTGAACACAACACAGCGTACCTGTGGTCCAAACCAACATCCCTCATAAGAATAATAATAATAATAATAATAATAATAATAAAATAGCAGAAATAAAAGAGAGAAAAGAGAAAATGAAGCAGCTAAGATCTTTGATGAGAGGCACCGGAGAAGACAAACAGGAAATTTAACATTCTCCAACATAAAAACACACCGATGATGTCATTAATGAAGGAGGATAACGATCCTCGCCGCTGACACCTTTAAAGTAACACATCTCCGAACGCTGTGTTTGGAGCCCTGAGAAAATCTGTCCCCATGTGGCGACGCTGACCTCAGGCAAGCCGCTGTTGCATCCCGAAGGCTCTCTGATCTGAGATCAGCACGAGGACGGGATGTCTCTCTTACAGTGTAAACAATTTCTCAAAACGGAATCAGAGGTCAGTCGTGTGGTCGTAATTAGTGCTACATATCAGAGGCCGGAGGAACTGAGGGGGAGGAAGGAGCCTGACCCTCGTCACAGAGACATGTGACCGCTCAAATATGGCTTAAGGAAGACAGTGGTCTTCAGTTAGGGCTGCGGGGACAGACATAAAAACGGTTTACCTGTTAAACTGCACCACTGATTGGACATGTTGGAAACTGGTTCACAGGCAGAGTGCCGACGTTTGCAATGAAGCTAATGGACAAAGCACAATGCCTCAGTCTCTGCCGACCTACTGGTCAAACTAGTTTTAACTTGTGTACAGCGTCCCTGCCCCAGGCCAGGATCCTCTGCAGTTAGCATGTGACAGGTTAGGTTTCCCACGTGCTCGTTAGCCTCGTTACTCGGCCCCGACAATAAAGTCAGGAGGAGACGCTTCAGGCGGACGCTGTGAGCGGATGTGTGAAGCTTATAAAGGCGAGGGACATCCCACAGGCCTGAAGTTTCTACCGCACTGCCTGCAGAGCATTTATCTGTAGGGCAAATGCTTTTTCCTGCTGCTTAAAGAGACGAATACTCAATGTGAAACGTACCATTGGTACACTGAGTACAGTCTTACTGCTTCCACCTTTGGTCTTTGCAGTTCAGAGTGCTGCTGTTGTGTTTGGTACCTTAAGTGAAAACCGACACGGCCAGAGAAAAAGCCACAGCCCCTAACGTGGTGTTCCCCAGGGAAAGAAAAAACACAAAGCTAATGAGAACGAAGAAAATTCATGAGAACTTAATATGCTAAAACTTTCTCTTGAAGTAAAAATAGTTTAAGTGGACTGAAGCCTGAACAAAGTAACAGACCAGCTGCTGTAGTACAAAGAACAAAGTACAAAGTACCTTCCTCTGTCAGCATTACAATCAGTGTGTTTACACGCATTTAAGTCAGCGGGCGTCAACACTTCGCTTCACTGAGTTTCTAACAGCGTTTCTTAAAAGAGCACAGGTTCCCGGCCGACACTTGAAATTAGAGAAGTACTGCTGTGACGAGAGTGAAGAAGGTGGAAAGATCGTAGTGCGCCCAAATCCAAAGTCAGACTAAAGCGAGACTAAAGACGTCGTCTCCGCAGCTGAAGGCGGGTTATTTTAACGCGCGCACCCTTGAAAAAAAATGTTACGATAGGAGGTAGGAGAGAAAACTGACTGCCTGCACGTAAATGCAGATTTTACAGCGACCACGCTAACGCAGTGCGTGTAAACACACTCTGATTTCCTGCAATTCTGTGCGAACATAAACACAACGACAACCTTTCACCACAATTACTAAAATCCCATTAAACTGCGAACAGAAATAAAAACCTACCGACCCCAAACACAGCTACCTTCCCCCACCCGCGACCCCACGTGTGACTCAATGCCGACACATTTATCGCAACGCACAGTGGAACAACCACCAAGTTCAGCTACATCTTAAAAGACTTTAAATGGTTTCTTGTCTCCACTATCGCGCCCAGTGTTGTAATAATGCAACTTTTTTTTTTTTTCTCAACTGAAGCTTAATTGTTGAATTAAGACTGTAACAGTCAAGTTTTGCTCTTTCAAGGTTATTTTCTATACATTTGTCAGCTCATAAAGGCATCAAGTGAAAGGAAAAAGTTTTATAGCATAGAAGAGGAAAAGCCCCCCCCGCCCGGGCCTGTTTGGCTGCAGAACACCTGAGGCAGCAGAGCTCCCCGCTACCAAAAGGCCAGCTTGATGCACGAGAAATCTTACAGCGGGATACTTCAAATGCAGAGTAAAGGAAATGTTGCTGATTGCAGAAATTCAATTCGAAGTGCGCATGTGAACGAATGCGTTTCAGAAATGAGTGAAGTTCTTATGCTCTCTGAACTGCGTACCAAGCAGAGCTGGAGCATTAACCGAGGCGCTCGGTCAGCCGGTGGAGATGCAATTTAAAAGACAAAAACATTTAGGGGAGAATTTAAGTTGAAAGCAAGGTGCAGCATTTCAAAAAGAACAATAGGAATGATTAAAAAAAAGTGATGCACGCAGGAAAAGAGCATATCACCCACACAGTAAAAACAATGTTACGACTTGCTGGAATATTATTGGGAATATTCTTGGAATAACATCAGTACCCACTGCGAGGTTAAGTTGTGATGGCTGAGGGTGGGCAACTTCACTGATCGAAGAGAATGCCAGTCAGCCCTGAGCCAAAGGTGTAGTTAAAGACGCTAACCCAGTCCAGTTTCCGGATTTCAGTCGACCAGCGGGGAAACTGGTGGAGATGTGGGGTGAAGGCCAGCAGCTTTGGTGAGGCTTCAAAGCCATAATGGAGTGTGAGGTCTCCAGCGTTATCCTCGACTTATTTAAGAGGTCATGGCCTTGGTGCCAATTACATGCTCTTCATCTAATGCTTTCATCACAGACACCTGAAAAGGGAAGAGAAAAATAAGACCTGGGACCAGAGCAGTGGTCCCTTCATTCACTCAGGTCACCGAAAGCACAAAATCATGAATGAACTGCTGTTAAGTCAACCCATAAAGCTGCACGAAGACATCCGTTTGATGCTTGTGCATCGTCAGAGACACCGTCAAAGTTTCCATAAATATCAGAGACCATGAGAAAATTTACTGTATGACTAATGGAAATGTAACGTATGACAAGATGAGTCATGACCCGCGTTTACTGTTGCCCTGGTTCAGTCAGTACCCGGTGCTAACAGGGTGCTTTATGTTGGTAACTGTCAGCGTTGGTTAATGTCTCAAACATTCAAGAGGAGGCTGTTTCTTGACCCCACCTGCATTTAACAGCAGTCCTTTTGAGGTCTTGTCCCATGTGTCCAATATCATTAAAGGGTTGACATCGCTCATGGCTGCTGAATGCTTAGTAACACATTACTTGATCTAGTGATTGCTATATTATAACAGAAATCTCACTACATTACCCCGAACACTGGCCCTCCACTGGGCCACTGAAACTCACCATAAACATTTCAGAATTCTCGAACCTCTTCAGGATTTCCTTTCCCAAATCGCCCTCTGGCAACTTAAGGTCCTCTCTGGTCTCTCCACCGTCATCAATCAGGGACAAGAAACCATCGGAGACATCACATAGCTAAATGTGCCATTAGACAAAAATGAAAGCAGTAAAGTGTTAAAAACATTAAGTCACCGGGACAGCTAAAACATGGAAAGCGGCAGACTTAGAAGTCACTTATGTACACACTGAAAATCTGGCTAATAGAGTGGCTGCAAGTCAAAACTGACAGCGACAGAGACCAAAGTCGTTACTGTATGCAATGAAACCATGTTATTTGTCCACTAAACAGGTTTTTCATAGGACAGGTAAATGCCATGTACAATTTGTAAGGCCCTACCAAGATTAACATTTTCAAAAAAAAAAAAAAAAAAAAAAAAAAATTGAATGAAAATTAGAAATTTGTCATGAAAACAGTCCAATGGAGACAAACTCGATCAAAACTGACAGCAAAAACTAAACAGTCTTCATTTCTTGTGGTTTTAGAGGACTGCTATCCCAAAAGAGGCGTCAATGAGGGAAGAAGAGACTGCTGGGTGGTAAAGACAAAACCTGTTCAGCAAGTTCAAAACCTGTATACCCTTTCACAACTGCTGAAGAGACAGACACACCCGTTGAGCAATCGAAAAAGCATTTATAGTCTCACGTCACATTTTTTCAGTAGGAAGAATTACATAAAGTCCAACACATTATCACAAAAGGATGCACTGGGGTCCAAACAAAAGCTGAAACACCCGATAATGGCCAGAGAAACAACCACGGGCTTCTGGTACAAACGTGTCCCACTGGTACAATATCCACCAATGCGTGGCTACACAAAGAGCTTTGAGAGGCGCGTCTCACCTGGTAGTCTTTCCTTGTGACGCGAGGGACATTCATGTTATGGGTAGATGGGCAAATATCTTCATACTTCTTCTGAGTGAAGAGGTCAAGTCCAGTAAGGTGAACCTTGGAAAATACCATAAGTGGTTAGATCTGGCTTTGGGAGTTGCTTGTAAAACTGGGAAACATCAGGCTGGGTTAATGTGCCTTAAGCCCTGCATTCCAGAGGATGCACTTACCTTGGCGTGCCCGTGCTTGCCTGTCTTTGAGGTAGACATGTCAACGATCTTACAGGGGCGTCCTTTCAGCATGACATAGCCGTTCTTCCTTAACGCAGAGCACTGCATGGGATACGTCGCAGAGGCCCCAGAGTCCCCAGTATCAAAGTCGTCTGCCATGATGGGCTACGGGTTGTTTTAGGTTACCCAAATGAGCAGAAGAAAACACCAACAGACGTAAGAATGTGACGGACAGCAGCGTCACTCACAAAAGGGTGTGTGAGATATTAAGAGCCACGACTGCAAACACAAAAGAGGATTAATCAGGTGTTTGTTGTGAACAAAACAGCAAGCAAGACCAGTTTAGGCAGATATCAGAAACAGCTGGTATACGTGGTCATGCTCAGTCTGCTCTCTGTCAGGAAGTGGACAGAGGTTGGGTCGTGAGTGCTTACAATCAATACTCCAAAAATAAGTACAGATGTCAGCTAAAAACGCTTTTCTGCGCGTTGCTCGACGTTAAAATTCAAAGTGATCTTTCCAACCTAACGCCAATTCATGTCGAGGTTTCAGATTTCTAGCGATCCATGCTCTCCGATTCAACATTCATTCATTCATTCATTCATCATACTTGTATACAAACAATTATCAGAAGTAGCGCAGTCATCTCACTGGAAGACTACGTGAAAAGCTAACCGCTGACGTTAATTGCTAATGTGCAGAATTTACTTGCACGTCATGTTGCTGTAATCTCAAATTTCCTTTCACACGGTCCTGGGAAAATACATAACGAGTTAAATATCCCAAATAGCTACCGTGTGAGTTCACCGTCTTTAAAAAGCAATCTAATAACGCTTGTGTTAGCAAGCTAGCACGCCATTAACTAGCCATGTTACGTGGCAGCTGGGCCAGGTGAGCACGTTACACGGTAAATTAGCCTGAAACAGTAAGCTAGCTTCAGGTTCCCACTACATGTGTTTTCTATCATCATTAACCAAGTTAGCTTGCTAACACGACGCACACCCATTGACGCTGGCAGGCGGTACTGTTGCTAATGTTGCTAAAGTAGCGAGCTAACTTCTTTCAACCGCTCGTCAAACATCGTCTCAAGAGCGTCACACAGAAGTTACTCATTAACTAACGTTATCGACAGTGGCTAACAGTATTACACATTATATAAGGCGCCACTGCACTGCAAACAATCGGTCACTTAGCGTTTAAAATTGTACACAATTTACCTACTTCCTTACCTTGCGTCTCTCTTCTACCTCAGAGGAAATGTCACTAGCTCGTCTTCTTCTACTCCTTATACTCCTTCACGTCTTCTTCTTCGTTCTCTGAGTTTTATGGCTGTTTGCATCCACGTGTATTGCATTACCGCCACCTACTGGATCGTAGCAGCTTTACCGTGAGAACTGTTTGTTTCCTGCTCCAGTTCCTTTTGCACTGCCATCATTAACTGTCATTTCTCCTCATCCTCTTCGCCGCTTCAGCCTACAACAAGCTCGTCTCTGCCCTGATCTTATTCACCTTACTTTCCTTAATTCCTTTAGGACATTTTGCTGATCCTGCAGGATGACTTCCCTCACACTGCAGGCACTTTGCATCTCCTTTTCTCTGTCTCTCTGACACACACTCCATGACGACCAAGCAAAAGTTATTGTTTTTACGGCTGAAGATGAACAACGCTACTGCAAATTTCCTGTGCTTCCAGGTGTGTGTGTCACTGCTGAGCTCAGAGCAGAAATGAGGTGTTTACTTTGAAGAGCACAGCCAGCTTGTTAAGAGTCTATAATTAGTTCTGTCGTGTTGCTGGGGGCTGTGTAAGAGAGACTGTCTTTGGGTAAACAGATCTTTCTGCAAGCAGAGTAAATTTCCTCTGGTATCCGTTAAACATTAATCTCGCCGTCTGCTATATGATCTCCATCACTGGTCCCCAAAAACAAAGCAATCTAACATGGGTATATTATACAAGATTTATCTATGTATTTTATTTCCACCCCAGACACAAAGACACAGAAAAATACCCCGCTCTGTGTTCGATGGGTTTTTCCTTTCAACCAAAAAGTTTAATTTCCTCACGACAATTATTTAAAAATTCCAACCAGCCATTTCTCCCTCATTTAAAATTCCAGATTACATAAATATGCAAACAAATGTACAAGATGTCTCACACAGAAACACACAAACGAACAATGCACAACCAAGGTCAGACATTCAAGCGAAGTGACAATGAACGACACATTTTTGAGTGGAGGAGTTTATGATTATATTTCAAGACAGTAAATTGTGGAGCAATTCTTCAGATGAGTAATATCCAGATTGGATGACCAAACAGCACTACAGTATACTAGGCACTATAATAAGTATTATAAGAGTAAAACTTAACTGTCTTTTCTCTTTCCACAAATGCAAACGCTGTTTCCGTTCCTGGCTCAGTAACTCCACAGTTAAAGCATTTTAAATGCCTGGTTGGTGGTAAAGCAGCAAACCAGTTACAGATCCAGCATGCACAGAGCGATGTTAGCGCTCATTTGGAGTTATGTTTTTGGCCATCACATTCACCCTCCTATCCGATTCTTTAGCTCCTAGCTCCTGCATGCCGGGACCAAAGAAAACCATCTGCAAGCCCCACTGAGTTTTATAGCTAATGGGAACTGAAGCATCACGCCTTAATTCTCTGTAGGTTCAACAATACAAGTGGTCCACATGTGATCCAATATTGACTGTAGCAGCTTTACCCATCACGTCATAATACTGCAATGAAAGTTTACAATTTGGTTAAGTGTAAACAGTACTCCATATAACGGAAATATGATATTCTAAGTCACTTTTGAGTAGCGTTTATATGTGCATCATGAAAAAAAAACTATTGTCTTTTCTCCTTAATTCTCCTTAATTCATCAAGTTATATATATATATATATATATATAAATTACTGTACTAGTAAAATCTAGGATAAATGTACACAAACACTTTTAAAATACTGACAGCCCGACACACACTTGCACACGCATTCAAACACGCTCAAGCGTCCGAGGACGTTTTGAGCTGCTGCAGCTCGGTGGCGTCTTTGGGGCTCTGCGCCAGCTTTTTGTGCCCCTTGCGGAATTCAGCGGCAATCTCCTCAAAGCTTTTGCCTTTAGTCTCAGGGACACGAAAGTAAGTAAACAGAGTGAAGCCGAAAAGCAGCACGGCAAACAGGATGAACACGTAACTATCCAGCACGGCCTGAAAATGGAAAAAAAGACAAAAATAAAAGGAGTCAGGAGGGGCTGATTTTGCGTGGATGAAGCAAACACTTCAACCCACGTGTTGCACAAGTTGACAGTATGCACGTCCTTTCTGCCTACCTGTATGTACGGAAAGGTCATGCCTATGATGAAGTTGCTGGTCCAGTTGCAGCAGCCGGCGAGGGCGATGGCCGCAGGCCGAGGTCCCTGGCTGAACAGTTCAGCCACTATGAACCAGGGAATGGGACCGGGACCGATCTCAAAGAAACTCACGAAGAGGAAGATAGCCGACATGCTGACGTAGCTCATCCATTTGAATTCACTCTGGAAGAAGGAGCACATCAATGAGGAGACTCAGTTTAGGAGAAAGAGCTCTGAGCTCCCTCTCAGGAGGCATCTGACTGTCTTGTTTTTTAATAAACGATAGTTTGCAAAACTGAACCATCCATCACTTTTCTTTTGCATTATTTGCTTCATCACTTTCAAGCGAAATAAAGATGAAATGGTTGCAGTTTTTTATGTGATACCCGTCTGCCCTTTATTCATAGCATAGTTTTCTGGGCCTGAAGTGCACGGCAATCTGAACTTAAAGTGCACAAAAACTGCTCAGAAAAACAAGGCTAAGCTACATGCATGAGGAGGAAGCATGCAGTGGAAAGCTCCAGAAAAAGACAGCAAGTGGGCCTTGAGTTAAGATTTTTTGTTGTTGTTCATGTCAAACAACTTTCACTGTAACTGTAGATGTTACGCTGAAAGCAGCACAGCTTTTAGGAAGAGCAAAGCTGCTCAACACCTTTGTCTCAGTGGGTTAACACAGGTGGTGAAGAACAAGGTAAGGGGGCGGTGATGGAAGCTCAGCTCAAGCTGCTGATGGACCAAAACTCTGACGCCTGACTGAACAAACCTGGAATTTGAGGCCCACTGTCATGGCGATGGCACAGAAGCACATCCCTCCCAGCCCCGCCAGAGTCAGGGTGCACCTGCCAGCCTTGTCCACCAGCGCAACCTGGAACACACAGTGCACTGTTTACCTGTGTGTGTGTGTTTGTGTGTAGAAGGAATGTGTGTATTATGCATATCATTGCAGCCACTCACAGACACCAGAGTGAAGATCATGTTGATGACGCCGACTCCTATAGTGGCGTAGACCGGTTGAGTGACACCAGCCCGGGCGAAGATCGCCGTGGAGTAATAAAAAATCTTGAAGACAAAACAATTATAGATTTTCTGTAGTTACAAAGTCAAATATGAAGCAAGAGGTTTTTATGTTTGTACAACACAGTAACACAGATGTCCCGTATGCCATCAAAGTTACTCCAATTTTAGTTGAACTTTACCAAATGACAGTCATAAAAAGTCCGAGCTGAAGTTAATTTTCCACTCACCGCGTTGATGCCAGAAAACTGCTGGGAGAGATGCATCATGAGGGCGACGATCAGCTGCTGCCTGTACACAGAGGAGCGGATCTTTGGGAGAATACAGAGCAGGAAAAGATCGTCACTGCAATGCTTCTCCAAAGCACACAGCTGCAATCCACATAAATATCTCTTTAACTTATGATAGATGTCACTAAGTGCATTCCTATGTATGCTAAGTAGAATCACTTTAGCATAAATGTATATTCTTTATGTTGTATTTTTTACATATTCTGTGAGATATTTCTGATTTCCTGTTTCTTTTGTTTATTTTACAATGGCAGCTGCTGCAGCTCACCCAATTTCCCCCCGGGGATCAGTGAATAAATGAAGTATTCTGAATACGACTGCTGAAGTAAATTCAAGTTTGTTTTGTTTTTATGGAAGTGTTTTAACACGTTTTGCTGCTGCAGGAATCTGTGGGCTGCACGGTGGGACGGCCTCATCTGCAGCCCTTTTTAAAGTGTGTTTTCATTCAGTAATCTTGGAACTCACAGTCATAGTGGGGGTGAGGTGCTGGTTCGAGTCTTATATTGGCTGATGCACTCATTTAAAATCACTTATTTAGCTAATGATTGATCAGCTACATGAGATCGTCATTGCACTTTGATTGCTGACTAATTTGGATGGTTCAGAGTGTCCTTGTCCACCATGCGGAGGAATGTCAGCCCTGTAATAATCTAATGCAAGTGCTTTTGGTGGCTTTGGGAGTTTATCAGCTATTTTATTTTAAAGCCCAAAAATTTAAGTCATTTTCCTCAAAGTTGTTGAGTTAAAGTAAGACTCATTGGGGAGTATTCAGGTAAGTGTGACATCATGTCTCAAAGTGACCCTCTTCCTGTTCACAGACCTACCAAAGACAGGATGGAGACTCTGTCCTCCCTGTCTGCCTCCTCTTTCTCCTTCCTCATCTCTTCCAGATCAGGAGTTGGATCATACTCCCCCTTTAGACGATGCAGACCTGCAGCAAAACACGGAGCAACAGGGAACAAATGCAGGAGTCTATCATGAGTCTATATGAATGGCTTATTAGCAGTTTTCAGATCCTTTGCTCAGAGAGAAAGAGGGCGACATAAAGAGCTGCTGTGTGTATTTCCTACTTTTTCGAGCCTCTTGCTCCTTGCCCAGCAGGATGTAAAGGTACCGCGGACTCTCGGGGCATAGAGGCAGCATAAGGGATTGTAAGATAGCCGGAGCTCCAGACAGACCGAGCAACAGGGGCCACATGTCATCATTACCAAGGATAAAGTCCAGGCCTAACACCTACATCCACACACAGACACACACAGTTTAGGTTACATGTTCAGTATGCAGAGAAGCGAAGATGCTGGCGTGTGTGTGTGTGTGTGTGTGTGTGTGTGTGTGTGTGTGTGTGTGTGTGTGTGTGTGTGTGTGTGTGTGTGTGTGTGAGTGCAGCTCACCTGGCTGATCAGGATGCCAGTGACAATAGCCAGCTGGTGTAATGTTCCCAGAGCCCCTCTGTAAGCCTTGGGTGCAATCTCTCCAATGTACATAGGCACAAGCCCGGATGACAGCCCTGAAACACACACATCACAAACACACTGACTTTAACCAAACATTTGCTGTTGGATATAAGACAATAAGGAGGATAATGAGGACAAATGAACCCTTCTACAGTATATAACTCATGAGCAGTTATTAATCAAAGGTTACACAGTGTGCTTCACTGTACCACAATAGAAGCCCATAACAGCGCGGCCGGCGATGACCATGATGTGAGGTTTCCACATCTTGCAAAGAGCCATCAGCAGTCCAGCAGCTACAGCCAGGACATTGATCATTAACATGCCCTTTACCCTGCAAGGCAGAGAGAGATAGAAAGGTGGCAGGAAGAGATGTCGAGAAGCTGGAGGATGGATAAGCGCAGGTGCACCGTGGCGCCTTACTCCATCACTTACTCCATCACTTCCTCCTCAGGCGTTCATTGTCCCACCAATCTTTCATTCTTGCACTCTCATGTCCTTATCTTATCTGTCTTTTCTCACCTCCCTCTCAGGTCTCCCACAAATCCCACCAGGAAGGACGACACCATGCCACCAATGGAGAAGATTGCCACCGACAACGACCAATATACGACCACGGAAGGGTGTTGTCCCGCCTCTGAGAACTCTTCTTCTGTGGTGTTTTCTGACAGGACAGCCGCCCTCTCCGACCACACCCCCAGGGACCGCGCATAATGCTTTTCAATGACCTGCAACACATGACATGTTTATGCATCATCCGTCAGAGAGGCGTGCTCACATCACAGTCAAAGTGTTCATCATCTGAATCACACCATCACTTTTAATCACAGCGAGATTCGGGGTGGGCTGTGTGTTTTTTGGCTCCGCTCAGATATTTCTACACTGAACAAAAATATAAACGCAACACTTTTGTTTTTGCTCCCATTTTTCATGAGCTGAACTCAAAGATCTAAATCATTTTCTATAAACACAAAAGATCCATTTCTCTCAAATAGTGTTCACAAATCTGTCTAAACCTGTGTTAGTGAGCGCTTCTCCTTTGCCAAGATAATCCACCCCACCTCACAGGTGTGGCATACCGAGATGATGATTAGACAGCATGATTATTGCACAGGTGTGCCTTAGGCTTGCCACAATAAAAGGCCACTTTAAATTTTTCGGTCTTATCACACAGCACAATGCCAAAGATGTTTTGAGGGTGTGTGCAATTGGTATGCTGATAGCAGGAATGTCCACCAGAGCTGACGCCCGTGAAGTGAATGTTCATTTCTCTACCATAAGCCGTCTCCAAAGGCGTTCGAGACAATTTGGCAGTACATCCAACCGGCCTCACAACAGCAGGCCACGTGTAACCACACCAGCCCAGGACCTCCACATCCAGCATGTTCACCTCCAAGATCGTCTGAGACCAGCCACCCGGACAGCTGCTGCAACAATTGGTTTGCATAACCAAAGAATTTCTGCACACACTGACAGAAGCGTCTCAGGGAAGCTCATCCGCATGCTCGTCGTCCTCGTCAGGGTCTCCACCTGACAAATGCTCTCATCCGATGGCACCTGGCACGTTGGAGAGGTGTTCGCTTCACGGATGAATCCCGGTTTTCACTGTTCAGGGCTGATAGCAGACAGCGTGTGGCATCGTGTGAGCAGTTTGCTGATGTCAACATTGTGGATCGAGTGGCCCATGGTGGCGGTGGGGTTGTGGTATGGGCAGGCGTATGTTATGACACGAAACGAACACATGTTCATTTTTATCGATGGCATTTTGAATACACAGAGATCCCGTGACGAGAGCCTGAGGCCCATTGTTGTGCCATTCATCTACAACCATCACCTCATGTTGCCGCTAATAATGCACGCCCCCATGTTGCAAGGATCTGTACACAATTCCAGGAAGCTGAAAACACCCCAGTTGTTGCATGGCCAGCATGCTCTCACCCACCGAGCATGTTTGGGATGCTCTGGATCGAGCGGAGTGGACCAATATTCAATATTTCTGAGTTCAGCTAATGAAAAATGGGAGCAAAAACAAAAGTGTAGCGTTTATATTTTTGTTCAGCATAATTTCAGATGTGCTTGCATCTTGTTTTGAGGAAACTGCCAGCCGTGTCTGCACAGTGACTACATGGTCCTCTAGCTGGACACCGTGATATCAGCAGATCAGGGGCTGCAGTGAGCATGCTGGTGTTTTCTCGACATGTGGTATCTGACAGCAGTCTGAAAGAAGGCAAAATCAACCTTATTTCCAGCCTCCAGCTCATCCAAAACTCTGCTGCCGGGATTTTAACTGAAACATGATCACATTTCACCGATCCTGGCTGCACTACACCAGCTGCATGTTGTGTTCAGAACTGTATCAAGCTATTATTGATTACTTATAAATCCCTGATAGGCCTCGCCCCAAGTTATTTCACAGATCTTGCATTGCTCTATGACCCTCTCTCCTGAGGTCCTCAAATGCGTCATTCCTGGTTGCTCCAAGGTCCAGATTCATACGTTTGTTAGCACATCAATTAGGACTTTGGAACAACCTGCCTGAGGAGATCAGGGCTGCAAGCTATAAAATATTTTAAATCGCAGCTTTATTCCCATCTATTAATCCCTGCTCTTTGGTAATTTTGCTTGTGTTTCTATTTTTATTGTAAAGCACTGTGTTTTGAAAGGTGCTATATGAATAAAAGTAGTTTATTATTATTATTATTAATATTATTATTATCTCCACCAATCATGAGGAACCATCTGTACCCAATGACCCCTTGTTTTATCTGGTTGAACACAGGAGGACTCTGAATCTATTAACCTGGTTGGCAGCTTGAAGATCTGGACTTTGCTGACGACCTCGCCATCCATGCCACCAACCATCACATCATACAAGGAAAGACAGACAAGCTTGTCATGCAGCACTGTAACAGTTCTGAATGGTCGAGGTAACACAAAGCTGACATGAAGAAAAATCCTTCAGGCATTCCACAGAGGACACCTGAGGAGGCTCTGCGGCATCATTAACAAGATCCCAACCTTTAAAATTTAAAGAAAAACGAAGGCAGATGCAACTGCTGAGGTGGACACCTCCAGCAGATCTGAAACAGATGGCTGGCCAGCTTTGGGAATGAGGCTCAACACGTCGCTATTGTGGCCTTATGGCCCACGGGGGGGGGGAGGTAAGTATGATAATTACAAGCTCGAGACGAAAGTGGTCAATGGTGGTGAAGTGCTTTGATAATTTCCCCTGCATTCAACAACAACTCAGAGTCAGGGTACTTGCCGAGTCTGATGTCAAAAACACATGGGACCAACACTTCAGGTCAAAACTCAGTAATCACCTACATCTTAAGGTTAAGGAACTCTCATCTGAGGACAGTAACATAGATATGTTGGCCAGGGAGGACCGCTGGTTTGAAAGAGGAAATGGAACCACCATGACTGAACAGAGGAGGTGGTCTTCAGCACCACTGATCAGCCACTCACAACGCAGTCCTGAGATCCCTCCCCAGGCAGCGTAACAGCCATTCACATCCTGACCCTAACGACTCACATGATGGCTGGGTGGGTCAAGGATCCTGCAACAGGATAAACACCCAGGACCCCCCACCAGTCAGTTAGAACTGAAGAGGCCTCTTAGATGAGAGGTGAACCGTCCTCCAGGAGATCAAGCAAGTCCAATGGCCTTTGTAAAGCACTTTGAAGACTATATACACACATGGTGACCTCAATTATAAAAGTTATTGACAACACACCTTTGTAGCATCCGTGCTGTTTCCACAGCTCATGAACACACTGAAGTCATAAAGACTACCTCCCAACGAGGAGCACGTGAATACAACATGAACTGGACACAGGAGGGGACGGTCAGCCACTGACTCGGGGATGAAAATCACATTTACAGCTGCTGCATGTTTTCAGTTCTAAACAATGATTGACCGACTCTAGAAGAGACATGTAATCTGAAATGTAATCCACAGTGGGGACAATGAAGAAATAACTTCCTCACCAGTGGTAGTCTGTAGAGAAAGACCAAGTCTGCAAGGGCCATCAAAGAGTACAATGCCTGAACAAAACTGGATGGGAACAAGACAACACCTCAGTGTGCAGTCTGCAGGGAATTCAGTTACACCAACTCTTCCAGCAGCTTGGAGCAGACAGACGTTGGCACAAGCTACAATCTGACTCGTCTGCCACCGTTCAAAACATGTTTGGTGGAG
Source organism: Chaetodon trifascialis (assembly GCF_039877785.1). Classification (NCBI taxonomy): domain Eukaryota; kingdom Metazoa; phylum Chordata; class Actinopteri; order Chaetodontiformes; family Chaetodontidae; genus Chaetodon; species Chaetodon trifascialis. The sequence continues at coordinate 22,613,124 of NC_092069.1, forward strand.
AGACACTCAAACTGCTGTTCACTACAGACAAGGGAATTTCAGACAGCTTGCACAAGAAAACTCCGAAGAACTTGTGGAGAAAGTTGTTTGTCGGTGAGATAGGGACAGATTGTTTGTTGTCATCTGTCTCCAGTGCTGCAGAAAGCGTATGCAGAAAACTTACACGGCCATGGGGTCAAGTAAGCTTACTCACACTCGCTGACTAAGCTATGGACTATCTTGGACAACGTCTCACACCCACTTCTTGATGTGCTGGTCAGGCACAAGAGTACTTTCAGTGAGAGACTCATACCACCAAAACTCAAGACTGAACGCCACAGGAAACCATTCCTGCCTGTGGCCATCAACCTGTACAACTCCTGCCTCTGAATGGCCCCCGGACCTTTTCACTCCCTGTCAGATCATTTATATATATATACTGCAGTTCACTGTTGACTTAATACAATAATCATGTTACTATTGATTAAAACAAAGCACATTCTTTACTGTATATATTCTTTTTACTATCTATTTTTGCTTTTGTCTATGTGTATACTTATACTTCTCAGTATATATATATATATATATATATATATATATATATATATATATATATATATATATATATATATATATATATATATATATATATATATATATATATATATATATATATATATATATATATATATGTATGTATGTATATATGTATATATGTATATTACATACATATACTCTTCTAATTTTATTCTTGTGAGGAGCACCTGTAACAAAACGATTTCCCCACAGGGATCAATAAAGTATTTCTGATTCCGATTCTGATTTGCAGCTAAATATCAGTATGCTGCAGCAAACAGTCGAGCCAGTCAGGAAGCGAAGCTTGCATTGAAGTAACGCCTACCTTCTGGGGTGCATTGATGACTCCAAGGCTGTAACCATACTGCAGGGACCCTAGAACCGCCGTGAACACAGCCAGAGCCAACGTGCCGGTTAGCTGCTGCAGGGGTGAGAGGTAATCATTCACACGAGGACGAACGCATGTACAAACACACACGTTAACACGCACATAAGCAAGAACAGGGGTATGTAAACTGTCACTCAGTGCACATAAAAATGCAAAAAACAGGAAGACTTTATCCACATTGTTGACGATTACTTACTGGTTTCTGCACTATGTCAGACAATCATGAGAATGTTTTCACACAGAGGCTCTAAAAGTTAAGTAAGAATGCTTAAATGGACCATTTTGAATGTGCCATAAATACATTTGAAGTGAGATCTTGTGGCAGACACATTACGACAGCCTCCTGTGCAAAATGAGCACATGGATAACACTGACGAATAACACGGCGGATGTTCCTCCAGCTCAGAGGTAAACATAACCCTCCGAGCACTCAAAGCTTTATATGTCACCATTACAGTGACCATCCACCTGTTTGCAAATACTGATTTCCAGAATATATGACTGAAATACAGTACATGTGAGGAATCGGTTCCTACCTTTCCTGCCTCCATGGTGGATCCAGAGTGTCAGCCAGGAGGCTGCTAATGATCAATGAAAGGGGCATGGATGATCATGCCGCAGCCACTCACTAATTCACTCACATGCACGTGTAGACACACACGCCTCTGACACGTAAGTGAACCACGGTCTGATTTACCGTTTACATAAAAACTCACAGCTTCTGAATGGAAGGAAGCAATAAAAATGATTATCATGGTGATAAAACCGAGACAGTCGGGGATCTATAGTGGAAGACATGGATCATGTGTGGTGTTTCAGACCGGAAGGTTAAGGTCAGTCATTTACTGTATGTGATGATTAATGCAAATGCTGACGACGCATAATAGCACATGTTGCTGCTCAGATTTAAAGTTGTGTGTTCCCTAAAGTTGATTGTAATATAGTGACATTGGGACACTATTCTCTCTCTCTCTCTCTCTCTCTCTCACACACACACACACACACACACACACACACACACACACACACAAACACACACACACAGACACACACACAGACACACACACAGACACGCACTGTTAATGATATACTTGAGGGATGGACAAAGTCTGAGGGTCAGTGCTGATACCAATGGGCAGACTTGCACAAGATCTCTCACAAACACGTCCTTGAAAAAACAAAAAACACACAGACGCAGAAGGTTAATGCTCTAGTTTCATTTATTTCTCTCTTACAGCTTCTCTTTTACAAAACAAATAAATCCCAAAACAGGACATTAGTAATGCTCTTTCAAAATAAAGAAAACAGGAAATAAACAGAATAAAGAATACAGTGGTTTCGTCTTTGAAAGGAGAGTCCTCAGTGTAATGACCATTAGCATTTTGCAATGGGAAGAGTGAAATCCACGACGGACAGACAGTAATAATGCCCCACTCACACTTGTTCATTAATCACACACACACAGATGCATGCGTGCACACACAGGGAAGACGGCGGCCTCTTCAGCTCAACTCTTTATTGCTAAAATGTTAGCCTGCTCCCCCTGACAGAGATCAGTGAACCTAACTTAGAGCTGCACGGGAGCAGCTACGGTGTGGATGTGTAATATAACAGAAAATACGGACAAATTCAAATGATCATCACGTGGAGTGAGAACGAGTCTACCTTTTTGTGTCACCTCACTTTTGTTAACCATAGGCAACATACTGCTATACCTGCAGCACATCCACCGGAAGAAAAGATGAATCTGCATCACAGTGCCCTCCAACTAGCCCACCGACAATAGTGTTAGAAACTCAACACAGTATGCATTCATGATTGAGCTGTGTGACGTATTCAGAAAGAAACGGTTCTATCACCATATTCAGAGAATAAATCAAGCCTTAAATCTGCTAACACACATCTCGATTAGAGGAGACAAATAACATCATCATGTGTTAACGTTAGATAACAACACGCACAAAAAAAATGGTGTAAAGAAACCAAACAGGTGATTAAATGATTAATTATAACGTGAGCGCTAAACTTTTGGCCTCCGTTGTTTTGTTTTTTTTGCTGACATCATGCTAGGCACTGCACAAACAGGTAGGAGCCAAAAATCAGAGGAACCAATCAGGGAGGAGCATGATTCCACGGCTTTCGGCAACGAGCGCCGTCACGTGCGCACAGTATTCGGGATTGTGGCTCATGTATCCTGCCGAGGTTGCATTCAGGATGAACTGTTCGCGTTCCCTACAGCAGCACGGCTGTATGTGTGAATCACCAAAACATTTCTGCATCAACGGAAACACACTCCGAAAAAACCCCCAAAAGAACCACGAATATTGCCTATTTTCAAATGCTTGGTGTTCAAATACACCAACTCATAAACTCCATACTAAGAAGATAATATCATAAATCTGCATGTAAACACACTCAGTGTTGCTTTGATGGCATTAAGGTAAAAGTTCACGCACAGAGAGTGAATTACTTGACTCTTTTTCTGGACATTGATTTCGACATCCCAGCTTGATTTGAACGGGACTCGTTTCGAGCACGCGCACGCACACACACACACACACACACACACACACACACGCTGGCTAACACACACTCCTGATTTCAGAGACACAGATGTGCTGTACATTTCATCAAGCCTCAAAGACTGACTGACTCAGCCACAGAAAAAGAAACAGAATGAACAGAATGACGCTCTCATTGTTCATTTAATATTACAGTATATCTGATGCAGCACCTTTCAGAGTTTAAAGACGGGAAAACAGGGAGATGAGTGCGATGATGATGATGGAGAGAGGGGAAAAGAGGGAGAGAAGAAGACAGAACGGACCAGTGGTTTCATTTTAAAGGGACACAGACATCATCGTTGCATACTTTAACAACCCGCCTGCGACGGCAGCGAGATGCGATCGAACATTAAATCACAATTGAGTTTACTCAAGGCCCAAAAAGACGGCGGGAGGGGGAAGTGGAGGAGGCGGGGGAGGGGAGTGACAGAGGAGAAGGAAAATCAATCGGGCTGTCCGCTCTCGCCTCCGACATCCAGAATTGATTTGTCGTCGCTCAGCCGCCCTCCCTGCGCTGTCATATTCAAATTCAGTTTAAATCTTATTCATCTGTTTCTTCAGCCTCTCTGTTGTGCTGGGAACGAGCGCACGCATGGCGGAAAGGAAGTGAGGGAAATGGAAGACGTGGGTGTCAAAGGATTCGAAAGGTGGCGACAAGATTTAGAAAAAGAAGAAGAAGAAGAAAGAGACAGATGGAGGCAAGTGTGTTTCTGAACGCACTGGTCCGTTTGGAGAGAAGAGACAAAAAGAGGGAAGAGTTGCAGACGGAGACAGAGAAAGTGGGAATATTTGGAAAGTCAGTGGCACCAGTTTGCCAGTTTGTCAGTTGAGTAACGATGGCTTCTGCATGACCCGGCATAATCTAGGGTAACATGTCTCTGTATTTGTTGTTTTTCTCTACGATAACTTGTTTGTTTGTTTTTTTACACCGTTTTAGTCTTTTGGGTGTTAAAAGAGTTCAGCTCTCGGGTTCATTTGTCAGATCTGCCGTGGGCCCGGGGGGGTCGCCGGGCTGGCCAATGGGAGATCGAGACAGAGCGGACGGCCAGAGGAGCCATCACCAGTTCATCATGGAGTTCCTGTTGAGAGTCATGAAGAAGACTTGGCTGCTACCTCCCGAACGCACCGATGCGAAGAATACCTGCAGAGGGAATGTCACAAACATTTTCAGCTCTAAATATAATAAATTCTCCATAACTACAGGTCACAAATGACCAGTTAATGCTCTTATGTTGATGCATTTCAATGCATGAGCTTACTGTCAGCTTTTCTACACTGTTTCAGCACAAACTCTTCATGCATTTAAAGCATCTATTCTATTTAAAAGCACATTTCTGTGCTCACATCTGAGTAGGTATGACAAAGCTGTATCTGTGTCACCTGATAGAGATCTAAAAGTTTGCTTTTTGCTTCTGTAAGATCTGTGCAAATTCGACCAAACTTCATGATCACAACAGCTCATGTATGCACACGTGTTTTTCAATATTTTGTCTCCAGAAGCAGCGCTGTCCAATCAGGACCGCTCGACTGGAGACAAATCAAGACCGGAGCAGGTCAAGTATTTTCTGAACGTGATATGATTTCACTCCCATCCCGCTGTGTTTTTTTACCTTGTCGTTCCGCTCACAGAGGAATTTGAGTCTCTGGGCTCTCTTGTGCATAAAGACTCCATCCAGGTGACCTGTCTCCACAGAGCGGATCTCTATGGCTTTCTCACCCCAGCCCATAATCTGATTAGAATGGATATAGGCTGGAAAAGAGAAAGAGAGGCGTGAGTGATGAGGAAAAAACACCAAAGGCACAATGCAGAAAATCCAGATTGCATTAGCAGCGGCCTTCAAAAAGTGGTTGTTTTAAAGATGTAATACCACCGGCTGCCACACGAGGGCAGTGAAATACAAGAAATTAAGATGCACATTTCTTTGTTGGACTCCTTTTCCGTTTGCTTGTGATCATCAACATCCACTTTCCATGTCTCTTAAACTTTTCCCCTCGCTCCCCTCTCCCTCTTCTTGTTCCTGCTAAGCAGCTCTGGAAGCCGTCCCGTGAAGGCTGATATCATAAACTGATTTTTGAATGCAATTAAACCTTAAATGAACCCCCATAAGCTCACTTCTCAGAGAACTCACAAGACCTTTGATCTGTGCTGCGACACACACACGCACAGGCGCTGGAATGGGTGCGAGCGTGTATCAGTGAAGTTATTTAAACCTCTTAACTCTTAACAAGTTTGGGGACTGAAGCGGGTGTTTCTCTGTGATGTTTTAATGACTCCAGTGTTGATAAGAAAAAGCCATTTAAATCAACTAAACAAGCAGAAACACTCATGCTGGCGGGACGCACCAACAGAGGTAGGCATCTCTCCCCACTGTAGCACCACGTCCTTGGTGATTCGACCGTAGGTGTTGACGTAGACGCCCTCGTCTTCGTAACACAGCAGCATCTCCATTCCATCAGTTTTAGGGAGCACCACGATGGCATGGGGCGTCACCTGGCTCTGGATCTGTTACACACACGCAAACATATCAGAGGCTTTAATGAAATCTGTCAAAATTCATCCGAATACATTAGATTAAAATATTACAGAGGCTTCATCGTGGGCATTTAATGCAACAGAATTTGGCTGGCTCTGTAACATTTTTTGGACTGGCCTGCATCCTGTAATCCTCCAAAGAGCAAGTTTGTGGACTTTGACAAGGCTGCCAAATATCAGGAGCATCAGTGCATCAAAAGGTTCAGACTTTGGCTTGTTGTCTGAGGAGCCTCGTTCGGTTTAATAACTGAGTTGTCAAACTCCGCTTTCCTCTGACCTTAATTAACAGGAGCAACATTGGAGGAGTTGAAGAGTCACAGCGGCACAGAAAGAGCTCAGATCTGTGCACTTCACCCAAAGTGCAGCCCAGAGACCAACCCCGCTATTCGTGCCTGCAGGCTCTCCTGAGGTGTGACCTGTGAGTACACTTCAGGAGCACCACCAGGGCTCATGTCAGTAAAACAAGTGCGTGATGAGGTGATGAAGAAAGTCATCTTAACCCACGAGGGACAAAACATCAGACGGTCATCGCCACGTTTCTGCTACACATTCACACATTATTGGAAAGTGCAATTTCAGTGAAAGCATAACTAATTATTCTAATAAACACGTGGCTTTGAATGCAGCTTTGTGTTGTGGCTCCACCAAACATCTCACTGGTAGCAGCACATATCTCTTCAGCAACTTGTGATGTCTCCCGTGGGTAAGATGAATTTATTCATGCAAACCAGCTTCTAGCTAAACTGTCCATTAATCTCTACTCTAACGAGGTGTAGCTGCACGTAGACACATGTAGTACTTCTGTGCATCCACTACGCGGTTCTACTAGAGATCTATTGATCTAGTCTAAAGGGTGGATGGCAGGATGTCACCTTCGTCTGTTTGGCACACTGGAGGAGACGTTGGCAGGGGAGGAGAGAGAGAGGAAGCACTGATTAAAGGCATAAAAAGTCAGGAAAAGACAATCACCTGAAGAGGTCAACAGTGTTCTTTAATAATAAGTCACGTGCTGCACGCTGCGTGAAGCATGGCCTCATTCGCTCTGCGGCATCTGACTGAATAGGCTGCAGTTGCGTGTCATCACATCTGCATCCAGAGGTTTATTTTTACTGAAATACTGCCACTAAATCAAGAGTTTGGCTGAACTGTGCTTGAACTTGATTTTAAGCAAAAGCGTGCGATTAGCGAAGCCACCACGGAGTAAACTAATCTGCATGCAAGTACCTAAACTGATTTGCATTCAAGCACGCAAATAGACGACTGATGGATCCCTGAGAGACTGAGAGCCTTGAATTTATGACCAGTGGAGGAAACAAAGCACATATGGCAAACGTTTTGTACTTAAGGTAAGGGCTGACCAGTTATTTTGCAGATTCAGACTAATGACATAAAATATAGTCATTAATTATTAAATTAATTATTATAGGATAAGGCTTTTTTCATTCCTGGGAGGAAATTCACAATCAATATTAAAGTGACTCTGCATAATGAGTGCTTTTGTACTTTTACTACAATTCTGAATGCATCAATTTAGTACTATGTGCTTAAAGAGTACTCTGATTTCTGATTTCAAAGCTCTTTGGATGAACTTTTGTTGCAACAGGATATTTGGTAGCAGCTACTATTTCTTAATGTCCTGTAATAGGAGCACTTTGGTCATTTTGAGCGACATTCTGTGCACTTAACACACGCAGTCCAAATCCAATCCATCATATTTAGCAAACTAAAAAAGTGTCTGACGCGAGACGTAAAGCACCCATCAATCTTTTACTTGCATGACAGTAAATCAATCAAAGAGGTAATTTGTCAAGAAAGCCTCATTGTATTCCTTGAGGCTAATCCTCATGAGACCTTGTGACCTTGGCACAGGAGAAGATCAGCAGACTGCAGGAGGAAGTGAGCAAGTAGGAGGTGTGAGAGCCTCGTTCGCCGTGAGAGACGTGTGCTCTTACATGTGAGGGGATGTAGATGTCGTAAGGGTTGCCCGAGTCCACGTCGATGACATGGAAGCCCACGCTGGAGCCGTAGATGACCTTCAACCTCTGGCCTTCCTCCACTGTGAGGTCGACCAGCTGGGGACGGTGCTGCAGCTCAGTGAATGACTGAAAGGGGGACAGATGGGAAAATCAGTGAAGCAGGAAGACAGACGCAGATGAACTGTGCAGAAAGATGAAGTCAGAGAGAAATCAGTCCAGCCAACGGAAATCTTGACGTGTGCTGAAGAAGGTGGCGGTACAATATACGAGAAGTATGCGCGTGTTTGTGCTTCCAAACCTTAAAGGCCATGAACTTGTGGTAGGGTTTGGGAGCCCAGGCGTAGATTTCCACCGAGTTCTTCAGAGCAATCACCAGGAACTTAATCCTCTCGTATTTTACTGGAAACACGACAAAGAGGTGAGTTAAGCGCTCATCCTAAAGCTCCATGACCCCATTTGTTTCTTTAGAGAACATGTCAGATCACAGACCCGAATATCAGCCTCTGCACATGCAATCCGAATGCATTTATTTATTCCTGATATACATGTGTATACACACACACACACACACACACACACACACACACACACACACACACACACACAGATCCTTACCAACTTTATAATGCACACAGCCCTCCAGCTCCCCAACTGTAATCCAACCCTGCTTCTTCTCTACTTCCGGGTCGTTGTGTAATATTCTGTTCCTCAGCCAAGACAAGTAGTAAACACGCAACTTATTCTTCTTACCTAAGAGGGGAGGGACAAAGGGAGGAGGAGGAGGAGGAGGAGGAGGAGGAGGAGGAGGAGGAGGAGGAGGAATGAGATCAAATTAACTGGAATGAACCGGTAAAATCCCTAAATTTTCCAGAGAGCTGCTCAGCTGTCAACAGCACACAATGGCAGATGGCATTGAGTGATCTGTGACTCAAGATTTGTACTTTGAGAGGAGGAGGAGGAGGAGGAGGAGGAGGAGGAGGAGGAGGAGGAGGAGGAGGAAATGAAGTAAGAAGCCCAAACCTCCTCTCTTCATGTGTCTGTTATACTTCATTACTGCTCTTGCAATTGTTTACCAAACGTGTGTTGAAACACATAATATCTATTCTTACCTGTTCTTGAATTCTCCTTTTTACATTTCAAGCTTATCTGAATTTGAGAGACTAAAACTCTCGGATAAATAGTTGTTTTTCCTTCCTAATATTTGGCAAATTTCAACTGAATTTCGAGGAAATTGAGAAAAGAAAATGAAAATAAATAGTTGGATCCATCCACTTTCGCTGTGCAATTATTAGGAGTCGGTTCATTGAGATTGAACAGCTGGTTTTTCCGAATTTTGCCGTTTGCAACACTTCAAAATGTGCGTAAATATACCTTGATGGAGACACAATATGGTAAATGCACATCACGATAGGTATGATATGAGCTACAATCTGGATCTGGATAGAGTGTGAGTGTGCCTGTCCAAGACGCACCCGATATAGTGACCAGCACATTGAGCCCCTCCAGCACGTCCATCTGCAGGAAGCGCCGCCTGGTGATCAGATTATAGACTTTTCCTTGTCCACTTCGGTCAAGCAGCATCAGACCATTCTCTGTTCCCACCAGCAGGTTCACACCTAAACATACGCAGCAGAGTCAGAGACATGGAGAGACAGATGGAGGTCTTCAGGAGAGCAGAGAAAGTGAAGGATGTCGCCTCTCACCCCACAGCGCAGCACACAGGATCTCAGAGTTGAAGCGTTTCTTGTATTTGCGGATCTCCGGTGTGTCACTGTGGGGTCTGATGTTGGTCGGGTTGACGTTGACCACTGAGATCTTTCTGGCTTCGTTTAGTCTGGCCTGCTCCTGCCTCAGCAGCTCGTTCGCAAACATGGCTGGGATAGCAAAGAGGAAAGAAACAGAGAACGATTCAGGTGATTTGATGTGTTTTGACAGCTGTGCAGACGTTACAGGTGCGAAACCACCAAAAAATTACCTGCTGCTGACGATAAAAAACTTTGCTCACCTGCAGCTGAGTTCTCATCGTCTTCACTTGGGGAGGTTTGGTAGACACGCGGATCAACAAACGGGGTGAAGGACGCTTTGGACCCACCCACACCAAACTGTCAGACAGAAAACAGTGAGGAAGTAATTAGCAGCAGACTACGGACACAAACTTTCCAAGTTCCCTCCTGTTTTCTTTTTGACAGACCTAAAAATGTATTAATGATGTGAAAAAGGACTTTTATCTGAGAGTGCCTTTAATGTCAGATGCGAGAAGTCACATACAAAGTCGCTGAGTCATTTCTTATTTATCATGAATAAGTAGATTTTTAATAGAATTAAGAGTTATTGCATTCATCTAATTTTAGGTTTTATTTAGAGCACTATATCCAGGAATGTGTGTGCGTGCGTGTGTGCATGTGTGTCTGACCTCAGCCATGTCGCCCAGCTCCTGCAGGGCTGTGGTGGGTGTGGCTGAAGGAGAGTTGCTCTGCTGCACCAGGTCAGGGAGGTTACCATTGTTACTGTGATTCCCAAAGCCATTACTCTCCGTGTGACCGCCTCTCCGCCGCTCCTCCGCCTGAGAGGCAGAAAAAAGGGAGAAACGAGTTTAGAAACGAGGGAAAGAGGAGACGCAATGTGGAGAGTTCACAAGAAAGCGAAGACAGTCGACGCAAATGAAGATAAAGTGGTGGTGAAGACGGGGAATTAGCCCGGTTTGATAGCAGAATACAAGCGCAATATTTCCTGTTGTTTTCACTCCTTCCTTAATGCATGTGGCTTCTGTGTGCAGGCATTCATCACCTCTCTCATCACCAGAGTGCCGTCCTTGGAGCTATTATAGGCTTCTCCCAGAGAGTCCTCTGTCAGCCCTCCATACGACTCACTGCTGCTCTGCACCGCCGGCCTGCGGCGCACACACAAAGACACACACAGACCCGATTATTTACGAAGCAATTCTGCCCAAACTGCACCAACGAGCGACTGGCGTGGCGCATATTCCACAGACATGCGTACCTCAACACAAATGAACACTGACAAGTCCGGCTTGGAAAAACAGAGCGAGGGGAAAAACAAAAGCAGAGGGGACAGCTTACATGATGCGGGGGATGTCGCTAACAGCAACAGTCCCGTCGTGCCCCACCGTCTCCCCGTCCTCATCGCTGCTCTCTGAGTCTTCACTGGAGGACGAGTAGTCTGTCACCTTTAGATGAAGAGAATCGGTCAGAAACAACTCTGTGATGAGGTGCGAATTAAATGATCTGCTGGACGATTTGGCCTCTTCAGACGCTTTCCGAAGACATTTCAGGTAACCTCTATGAACACATATCAGCATATGCATGTAGGTAAATTTTCACTTCACATGGACTGTTTACCTGCATGCAGCGCCTGCTCAAACGTGATTGGTCAAAACTACTATGACTACAAACAAACTACAAACTGACAGCAATACGCTTGCAAAGCCAAAATCTTACTCGCCTGCAGTTTCTGCATTCATATGCAGACATCTGTCTCTGGAGATTAAAGGTAACCTGGGGAGTTTCTGACCACTAGTAGTGCTATAGAGCAAAGTTTTCACAACCTTTTTGTTGTCTGTATTGTGCACACCAGCACATGAGCACAGAGGGAACTTGATATACATTCCTGCTGTTGTCCTATTACCGAGGACAACAAAGGAAATAAGATTTTAGCTTTATTATGTCTTTACTCTGCAGTTCTACTCATCTACTCATCATCATCACTATCATAAAAGTCATTGTACCTTGACTGGAGGCCTGCTGCCCTCCTCTACCCTCAGTTCTCTGAGCTCCTTAGCCAAAGCACTTAGGTCCTATAGAGAGGAACAGAAGAGGAGAGGAGAAAGAGGAAAAGTCCATTAGTCCATAAGTTCTGTAGGTATCTCTAGGTGAGGAGACCAAATCACATACAAGGACAAGGGGAGCAGAGAGGGGCAAAGAGTGGGACAAACCAAAGCTTCATGACAAGAGGACAGCTGATTTGTGTGTATCTGTGACCACGTTTTCTGCTTAGCCACACTAAAATTTTTTTCCTGACATAAAAAGTGATCACAGATCAGCCCTTTTATCCGCTCACGAGCAATATATCGACTTTGTAAAGAATGGCCGTAAGAGGAGAGAAATACAGATAATCAGGCTTGATGTGTGATGTACAGGAGTGCAGCATCAATCTGCACCCCCTCTACCTATCACCCCCATGCCAACTGGCCCGTGGTTCCTCCCCTCCCTTCCCTCCCGCCAATGGATCAGACCAAATCATGCAGACGGGGGGGAAAGACCGTCATACACGGTGGGCTTACCAGCTCCTCCTGACCAGTAACCGTGACAATAGAGAAACAGGAGAAGAGATTCAGAGACTGTTCAGGTGCTTGGCAGTTTAGGTTACGCACACACAGCACATGCATGCACACACACACCCGCACAAGCACGCGTCCACATACGCTCTCTCAGGTATGTGCGTGGAAGCACACATGCACCACCACCGCCCTGATGTTTTAAAGCTAAAAGAAACAAATGGCATCTTCCCGTGAAAGTCCGCCATGCCAGGGGAAAAAGAGGGGCTCTGAAGATCGAGGCAAAGGAGAACCGGGATAAAAGAAAGGGGACTCGAGCGTCACTAACCTCATCTATGGCTTTCTTATAGCTCTGAAGGATGGAAGGACAAAGAGAAGGAGGCAGAGACAGAGATACAGAAGCCGATGAATAGCAGAAAAAAGGAGAAGAGGCCAGTAGAAGATTCCCGCAGGGGAGATTTCTGTGACAGAAAGTGAACGTGTGTGTCTGCGCTGCGTGACTCACTGCAGGTCTGCTGGGTCTGGCTGATTCACGGCCCTCCTCCTGTTTGGGCTTTGCCTCCTGATTGGCTCCTGGAGGGGATCCTTCCTGCATGGTTTGACCTGAGCATAACAAGGACGTAATTACACATTTGACCTACATACATGAGTTTCATTAAAATAGCCAAAAAATGTCACTTTATAAATGTTCATTATCCATTCATCAAATATTTTCAAGCTGTTACATGCTTAATATTTTTTACCCTGTCTTGATATCTCATGTTTTACATTTCTGCCATATTTACTGTCAAACCTATTGTGAAATGCTAATAACATCCAACATGCATGAATGAAAAGCGGTCCTCCCATACTTCAACCTCCCTCTCTGCCATGTGTTTGTCAAGGGGAGATCCATGCATATCTTAGATATCCCTCTGGCCTGTTGTTTGACACATCCCTGCACGCCTCCCTCTATCACCCTCTCTTATTTCCTCTCTTCTATCTCTCCTGAGGCCGAGAGTAACAGGGCACATCAGACAGGTTGATCAGAGCAGAACTGCGACTGACAATGTCCCGCTGATAGCCTCTGAAACTCGGTAAAGCCCTGTGAGTGCACGTGGATGTTATAGCGTTTCACTGTCCGCACTCGCACGTTTACGAGAGCAAGCAGGTGCACCGGTGATTAATTGTTAGCGTGCAAGCGTGTCTGCGTGTTTGCCAGCATGCACGTGTGCACGTCAGCTTTCATTTCAGTTTACGTGCACATGCATGTGTTTTTGTACCTCTCCTCTCGGCTGAGCCTCCCTGAGATGAAGGGGAGGAGGAGGATGAGGAGTTGGAGGAGGTTCTTTGCAGCATGGCGTCCAGAGAGAGGTCTGAGCGCCGCAGGTCTGGGTTACTGAAACAGGAGGAAAATAATACATACACAAGACAATTATCAAAGCTAAATAAAAATAATGGTACCCAACCAGTCTGCATAAACAAGAAGTGGCTTAAAGGATGATCTAGACTACAAAAGTGACATCAGATGTTTAGTTTAGACCTCAGAGGTGGACAATGTGCTCATATGAACTTTACCTGGCCCGTATGAGCTGAGAGCCTGTGCGAGGGCCCAGACCTACTCCTCCATTAGGGGAGTTCTTCCTGACCAAGGCTGGGGAGATGGAAGTGGTCCTCTGTGGGACCTGGACACACAGGCAGGAGGTCACCATTGCTGGTACAGCTTGGTTTTCAGTCCCCTAACAAGGAGCTCAAAGCTTGTATCCAGAATGCTTTTTGATTAGCATACATTAATAAAGCCGTGTGGTGGTACAGTAAAACGTCTGGTGCATTAAACTGTTGGCAGTCAAGCTCTAAATACTCTGCTAGTGAGTCATGTTGATTGGATGGTAGTGTTACGCCTGTCCCGGTTTACAATGCCAACAAAGTCTAATTAACATAAAGTCAGGTTACTGCACATCATGTTTGTATTTCCTTGTATCAAAGTCTCAATCTCAAGAGCTCTTCTCAAGTTTTCAACAAAAGCTGATTAAACTTTGCAAAACTACATTTGCTGCAGAGGGCGACACTGTGTGCAATGTCAAAGCAGAACTGAAATATGGCCAGCATGATGATGCAATGCTTTTGAAGCAAAGGGCATGTTTTCATAATTAACTGAAATTAATGAGAAATGTAAATGCATACTACAGTACAATACATTAAATGCGTAGAGAAAACGAATTAACACAAAATTCACTACAACATATCAACTCTCTGACCTTGGGTGGGATGTCCTCCTCTCTCAGCCAGGCGGTCCTGTCCCGGTCTCTGTCCCGTTCCTCCCTGCCTGTGACACGCACCGGGGGTCCCGGGGTGTCAGAAGTGGGGTCTGAGTTCTGGCGGGGCATCTCGGGCCTGGGGGAGCCCACGCTGACGCCCTCACCAAGAGCTGAACCTGTCTGGTCCTGCAGAGACTGGGAGCCGGACATGGAGCTGGAGTGGGTCTTCACCGGAACCAGGTGAGCCATCTGGAGGAGGGAGAGAAGAAGAGAGAAAGAAAGACAGAGGGAGAGATGAAGGGGATGAGTCGGGTGGATGGAAGGAGGATGATGGTGTAGAGGTTGAAAGAAGAAGGTCAGGAGATGAAAGGAGGCAGACAGCAGAGTAGAGAAAGAAAGAAGGAGGCAGCAAAATGAATGAAAAGGGGGAAATGAAGAATTGTAGGGAAAGGCAGAATATGAATAGAGATGAAGAAAAATAAGATAGAAATGGGAAAGAGAGCAAAGAGGGAGATGGAGAAATGAAAGAGAGAGAGATTGACTGATTTTAAACTCTCGCTTTTAAAGGAGCTCATGGCACAAGGAGCGAAAGGGTGTGTGATTATTTCTTTGGACAGACTGATCACTAGGAAACACACCAAACATTGACCTGCCTTCTTTTGCACACGCACACACACACACACCTGAGGTTCGATGGAGCGGTGGATGGGTGGGGTGCGGGCGGGCTGCATGCCCCCACTGCTGAAGGACTCGGAGCGGGGAGGGAGGGAGGGGTCGGAGATGCGGTTGGACACTTTGTGCTGCAGCGCTGGGGAGCTCTGTCTGTTCAGCTTAGAGCGCTCCTCCACCTGGGACAAGTTACACACCACTGTCACTCACAGCTCAGCATGCAGCACAACCAATCACCACACTTCACCCGCTGCGGGTATCGCTCCCCCACATGCACCCCTACGAGCCACCAGACAATCTTAAGATCGCTCAGCGTTTTGGGACAGTGTGGTGTGTTTTCTCACACCACCGTTTGTCGTATTTTCCCATAACTTATAGACTCACAGAACTTGTTTTTCTCCTCGTCTTAAAGGTCTCTCTCTCGTGAGAACTGTAATCCACAGAAAGCCTCAAAGGAATATCTAAAATCTCATAAAGCAGGTTGCATGCTCCAACATGACACACACCATTGTAGTTTTGTTTCCCTATCTCCCCCATCTACTTGTTGGTCCATGTGTCTCCATGTCCCACATACAGCTGTGGAGTAAGAGTGTCTGATGGCTGTGGGGAAAGGTCAAGAATCATCCCTAATCGTCTTTAGCAGACACCACATTCAAACCCAAATCGCGGATTTCACTACGTACGAAGGCAGTGCGTGCACACATGTTTGATTGTTAGTTTACATAAGAGTTTGAGCAACTGCTTCCACCGACTTGTGGGGGTGCGCTTGTGCGTCGGTGCCAACGAGCACCAAATATCTGAGTGAGGAAGGCAGAAAGCTCCTCTTGCCAGAGTAATCAGATTATCGGATTATCTGCTGTGCAGCGAGAGAAGGCTCCTAGGAATGCTCCCAGCTGCCCAAATCACACTTCTGCACTCCAAACAATCGACTCAACGGTTGGTGGAGGGTTGAGTCATGGCTCAGCAGGGCATAGTGTCAACAGCCCCCAGGTAAACATGCGTGTGCAATGAGAAGCATCCCCTTTGGAGGCTTTCTGTAATTCCACATGAGCTCATAATCTAGTAGGATTATTCAAGATTATGACCTGGGTTGGAACAACTATGCAATACTGTGTCATTTCTCAAATCTTTGTTAGTTGCCTGCAAGGGAGTCAACTACGCCGATGATGACAGACATGGCAAATATTTTGTTAGTTGGGATGAAACGCAACTACTGATGAAGCACAAACAACCAAAGGAAACATTCAAGCACTGCTGTAGAGGCAGCAAGTGCTCAAGGTTAGCATGAGCATCCATCCACCTTTAAGAGAAAGAGAGATTACTATTACTAAAGTCCTTCACAGAGGAAAAACCTTTTGGGTAATACTGTTTAAATCTTCATGTCAAGTGTTTGGCTTTGTCTCCTGCCTACCACCCAAAAGCTCTTTCTACTCTAGCAGATGTTCTAAGAGGTAAAACAGAGCATTAGTTAGTTAGTTGTGGCCACTGGCACAGCTACACTAAGAAAGGAAAAAGGTGAGTGAGGAAGGACAGAGGGCATCCTCTGAGGATTCAGATTCGTCTAGAAGGATCCCACCACCACTTGGTCTGCACCGTCCACCAAGACGGGATCTGAATGACAGGTTGACTGACCTAAAAATAAGCTGGGGGTTTTCCTGAAGACACCAATATGTCTAGCAGGGGGCTTGCCTCGGTGCTTTGTGGGAACTCGGTGATTACGGTGACAAGGGCTGGCGGGGTGGGGGGTGTGGGGGGGTCTGGGCGGGGCTGTGGTTAACTATGTTACAGATGGATCAGGGTGATATTTGAGACAGGATACTGGCACCTCTCCTTTGGATCTCAGTCCCAGCTTGAGTATAAAATAAACAAAAACTGCAGCTGTATAAAAAAAATTCATTAAAAAAAACCTTCTACGTCTACTTTGTAGAGATAAATGTAGAAATATTTACAGGTCTTTAATGTATGCTGTGTGTGTGTTTGAATGTACAGTGTGTACGCTCTCGTACTTCGTTCGTTGTGAGGACTGATTTGAGACAGTAGCTGTTTGAAGGTTGATACTTGGTTTTAGGGTTGAGCTCAGGCTGAGTTTTCATAAAGAGGTAGTAGATGTTTGATTTGTGGCCATTGAAGAAATATGTTTGGACTACAGTTTTACGTTGCATGCCCGTGCATGCGTGGGTTCTCTCTGGGCACTCCGGCTTCCTCCCACAGACCAAAAACATGCTCATTAGGTTAATTGGTGACTCTTAATTGTTCGTAGGTCTTTGTATGTTGCCCTGCAATCGACTGGTGACCGGTTCAGGGTGTACCCCGCCTCTCGCCCAATGACAGCTGGGATAGGCTCCAGCCCCCCTGCAACCCCAAAAGGGATGGTCGGGTATAGACAATGGATGGATGGATATCAAGTACACATTTCTAACTAAATTTGGAGCCATGAAAGATGTGTGTGTGCCAACACCTTCATGCTGTCATGACCAGTAGTGAAGGTGACACAAGGTACAATGTCCAGAAGGGCTGGAGTGCAGCTGAGTTTACTGTGGTTAAGATTGGAATTTGGGCAAGGGAAAACATTATGTCAGTTACAATTATAGAAGTAGAAAAATGTGTATGTGTTTCTATACATTTATACATGTCAGCTTCAGACAAGGGTCTAGCACTCCATTCCAACAGATCTGATGCAGATCTGGGCCTGAGATCCGAAGGGGGAGCCACACGGGGAACGTTGAGGGCTACAGGCTGGTGAGATGAGGAGGGGAAAGGAGGCATGGTCGGGCAGGAAGAGGTGGGTGTGGATAGATTGAGATTCTGGGGCACTGTTGGACACAGGGTTGTCAGGAGAAAACGGAGGGGACAGGGTGCTGGTGGACCAAGAGCTTGGGGATGTGGGGGATGTGGAGGGTGAGTTTTTTGGAGAGGTGCTAGGAGAAACGCACAACCAAGGAGCTGGAGTGGTTGGAGAGCTTGAGGGCCAGCAAAGAGAGGACTGACTACTAATTTTCCTGACCTCAGCCAGGTTGTATTTGAGTAAGTCAGCCGGGGCAGAGGCACTAAGGTCACACATAGAGGAGCTACCTCTTACTGCATTGTGCCCCCCTATCCACCCTCTTCTATCTGTAACAGAAGTAGGGAAAAGACAGTGATTGTTATCAGGGACTTGAAGAAAATTGCCCCTGTTGGAGGCAGGTGAGTAGGAGTTTCTCTGTCTAGGCAGGGCAGAGTGGAGGGCACTGTCAGGGAAGGATGGAGAGAGGGGGGCAGCTGGGTCAAATGCTGTGACCCTCCAGTCTGAGGGCACCATAAAACTCTCGTGGCTGACGGCCGGCCTCATCCCGTTCTGCCACCCTCCCTGATCCTCCGGATCTACTTCTACATCTATTCTACAGCGAGGCGAGTGCGACCTGGCACGCGGATAGCCACTAACCAGTTTGACCACAGGGTTGAAAACAGGGTTAGGTCCAGAGTGGGGTTTCTGGACCTGTCCGGGGGACTGAGGATAAGGCTGAAGGACCTTAAGATGTGGGTCTGCAGACATTAGCCCTTGGATGGCTGCCTGACTGGGGGCAGAGAGAGGCCTGTCTCTAGGCTTCTCTTTTTGATCACCTGGCCCCAGAGGATAAGGATTGGGTACTGGATTGGACTGGCTGACTGGCCCTTGACTAGAATGCTCTTTATGACTAGGTGCCTTATTGTGCCCTTGGCTAGAAGCCTGGTTGGGTTCTCGGATGGGTCCTGGGCTGCGTCCCCTCTGGCTAAGTTTCTGAGCCCTGAACTCTCTGACCTGCTGACTTATTTCCTGCTTCAGCCCAGGATCTAAGGGTTCTCCAGGGTCTAGTGAAATGCGAATATGAGGGAGTTGAGGGGAAAGGAGCTGGGCACCATGGGATGGGGTTCGCCTAGGGGCTTGAGCTCTGTGTTGGCCATGAGAGCCAGCAGATGAAGCCGGTTGGTTGAATGACTGATGATGTCGCAGTTGGGAGTGGGGCGGGTTACCCTGAACATGCTGCTGCTTCGGGACCTAGGAGTCAGAGTCAGAGGAGGGTAAGCAACACAACAAAGACACACAAGGCAGACATCACAGTGAGATTATCGAAGCAGCAGCAGTAATTCTCAAGCATCTTCAGTTCAAACAGCGAGGTCTCGACATTTTCTCCATTGAACTTTCTTCACAGGACCCTGCTTCTGCTGGACAAGATACGAACAACACAAGACGGCCACTGGGTGTGTACAAAATCACTGGGATCATCACCAATACATGCACATTTTAGAACATGACTCTTCACATATTCATGATCGCATGCATGTCTTTGTGCATCATGCATGTTGTGACGCACCTCTTTCGCCCAGGCAGGCTTGTCATTAGGATTGATGATGTCTTTGTAATGGTAAAGCTGTTTCTTCTCCGCCTGCCTTCCCTCCTGCTGCTGCTGCTGCTGTTGCTGCTGCTGCTGCTGTTGTAAAGACACCAGGTAGGCTCTCTCCTGCTGGAGCTGCCTCTGTAGCCGCTCCGCCTGCCGCTGCTCCTCGATCTGCTTACGTTTGTACTCCTGGAGGGAGACGGGGAGCACGTGAGGGAGGACAGAGATGAAAGGCGGGCCTTCTTCTGATGTCAAAGTCGAGTCACGCATTCCCAAATCATGCAAAACAGAACTGATGACCACAAGTATTGACAACTGGAACACACACTTTTCACAGTTATAATCACAACTTGATGGACAAAGGAGGCTCGGAAATTACTGGACATAAGGTTTTGGCAAATCTTATTAAACAGGGGAAAGGAAGGAGGCACTGAGAGGGAAGGAGGATGGAGGCACGAAGCACGGCAGCAGGGAAGGAAGGAAGATTTGGGCTGGAGTCTGAACAGGTTGGATCTCAAAAGGTTTCCTTGCAGGCTCTCCAAGTGTTCTCCTTTAATATGTTTCCCTTCAAATAGGATGCAAGGAGCTGTACACGACATACTGTGAATTCCTCAGACTGATAAAGCACAAAACTGTTGCTCTAGAAGAGACTGGGGCAGCGACAGAAACCCTCTGTGGAAAACAAATGCTCCATTTTTCTTGGGTTTCTCACTTGTGTGAGCCAACATGATTGCAGCTGACAAAACAGTTTTTTTCCTGCACCCCCTGGGGAATCCTTTGAGATCCAGCCATCTTAATGGTATTATACATGCAATCAGTGATCTGAATAAACTCCACACAGGCATTAGAGATATGCAGCCCAATGTTTCAGCTTCATGTTTTCCTCAAATCTGGAGCCAACAGGTTGAGTGACTCAGACTGTGGATTCCCTCACAGTCAGTTCCTCTCTACAGCTGCCACACGGGGGCATGCAGTGGGGAATTGGGGGGCACACAGCACAGATGGGGAGCAGTAGTAGCACATGGGAGGGCTGTGGTTACCAGCAGTAACGCCTGTTCCTGTAGTAGCTGCTGCTGGAGAATCTCTAACTGCCTCTGTTCCTCTTCCAGCTGTCTACGGATATACTCCTGAACAGCATGTCGGCACAAGAAGATAGAAATAGACCGAAAATCAGGAAATCTGAACGTGCAAACACGGGCAGAGAGAGAAAATACAGATCGGAAAAGAAATAGAGAAGATAATCTCCTGAGGTGGCTGTGAATGAGGAGAGAAGATGAGAGTCAGGCGAAGCGAAGAAGGCCGTGTTCTTGAACTGTTGTAATGCGTTACAAAGGCAAAATGACAAAGAGGCAGAGGAAGAAAAAAGAGGCTTGAATATGTCTTTCCAAAACACTCGAAAGGCGTGGGAGGAGAGCAACAGAGCGATAAAGAGGGAGCAGGACGGACACAAAATACACACCAGAGCAGTAGGTTCAATGAGAGGACAAGGGGAGAAAGACGTAGAGAAAGATACAGAATGATCATATCACAAGTTTTTTTATGCATTCCTGGAAATATTTCACTTTTTCTGCACAAGAGTTGCATGAATAGAGGTGCAATGAATAAAGCCAGAGAGGCGTTTGTTGAAATTAATTTAATCTCACTGCACAATTATTCAGCAACTCAACAGTGTCTTTTATGGAAGCTGAGAACAGCCATTCATTTTTGAATGCCGTTATATGGGGATCATGAGGTAATTATCACGTTATCTTGAGATAACAAAGCTCATTTCCTCGTGCAAACGGGTTAATTTATCTGGTTATCTCGGACAACGCAAGGCAGAATTCTGGAGATAACCAGATAACTCATCACAGGGAAAAAAAGGTTATTTGCTCTTATTACTTAGCTAAACACATCAGGCTGTTCTTCAGTCTCATTATTTCTATACATGTTTTATTATATCATTCAAACACCCACCAGTGCGGGTAAAAGGTTCCCCTTTCTTTTGGTTGTAGCCTGCTGGACCGTAACACACCTGCTTTAGGTTGACCACAATGACGTAAGCCTGCTTCTTAAAGCACCACAATGTAAATACCCACATATGAAATCATTAGGGAAAAGATTCTCACAAGAAGTGGCTAAACGAGCTTTGCTATTTTGAGAAAATGAAATATTTAACTTGTGATCTGCACGGGCATTCTCGGCTTCAGTGGACTTTATATTGATATTTTGAAAGATCATATAATATGCACCCATTAGACCAGCCTCAGACCCGTTGGAGCTCCTATATTGTGGCAGACCAGCCATTAGTTGGAGCCTTATAATACATAATATTGGTACAGCTTGAGTTTAATCCTCTGGGAACAGCTGACAGCTTTTCCAAACTTAATAGTCTCTCACGACACTTTTCTTTTGGATCTGTTGTTAAAATTCAGGGAGTTTATTCACTTTAAACCTACCAGTGGAGAAAAATCTTCTTGCATTTTATTTTGTGCAACATTTAACATAATGCAATAATGTTTGATTAACAGCGAGACAAAATATAGACATAATCAGAGTGAAAGAAGGCAGCAGTATTTAAGATCCAGGAGCCGAGAAGAAGAAAGTGACCTAAAAACTCCACATGAGGACGGAGCCACGAGCACAGAAAAACAATGTATCATCAGATTAAAAACGTCCAAGTTCTGTGCGCCTGAAACTGGAATCCTTGAAAAAGAAAAAAAAACATGAGGAAAACACGCCTCTGAGGTAATTTAAGGAGACAAGCAGAATCAGAGTGAGTCAGGAAGACGGGGGAAGATGTTGCCATAAAAAGAAACAGAAAACAACAGAAAGTTTAAGGGCAAATGAGGGATTCTGGACTCGAGTTGTCGCGGTGTTACAGATTTCTGTGGCACCACGCTGTCCGTCCGCATACAGTAATAATCTTTTAATACAATACTACAACAGGCGTACGGACCTGTTCTCTCTCTGCGTGCCTCCTCTCCTCCTCTCGACGGAGCTGCTCCATTTCCTCGTAGCGCCTCCTCTGTTCCCTCTCATGCTGCTTCCTCAGCTCGCGCTCCCGCTGCTGTTGCTGCGAGGAGAACAGGAGCACGAGACGATTCAGGGTCACAACGCAATGAGTCGACAGTTTGTGTCTTCACACGAACTAAGAAATGCCCCGAAGCTCTGATGCACCTTCACACAACACACAAACACACATTTGCTCTCGCGCACACACACGCTTGGCCCTGAGTGGAGGGGTCATGTTAGTTGAGTCAAGTCATGGTGCTTAGCCGTGCATTGGGAGGCAAGTCCTGGTGGGAACCCAGAGAGAGCGCACAGATTATGGGCTGAGGATTTCTTTCTGTAAGCCTGCTCTCTGGAACTAAGAGAGGGACACTGGGGAAAGGCTGTGTGTGTGTGTGTGTGTGTGTGTGTGTGTGTGTGTGTGTGTGTGTGTGTGTGTGTGTGTGTGTGTGTGTGTGTGTGTGTGTGTGTGTGTGTGTGTGTGTGTGTGTGTGTCTGTACAGCTTTGCTATAGCCTCTAACGATTGAAAGTAGAGAGCAAGAAGAGCCAAACAGAGGGCTTCTTTTGGCTTTGGGCGCTTGAATATAGAGGTTGTTTGCGGTCACGTGACGTTAAATCCAGATGGAGGGCAGGAAGTGAAAACTGCGATGGACGAGATGGAGCAAAGTTTAGAGTTTAGATGCAATTAGGAGAGAAAGGAAAAAACAGATAATTGCATAACATATGTTGGATGTGACCCTGACGTTATGAAGAGGATTTTTCAGACGTCTTTCTGCTCTAGAAACCAAATGAAAATGGACAAAAGTACGGAGGCGTTCAGCTTTTTTGTTAGCGGTTGGGTCCACGGGTTCTGTACCAAGGTGCTCCTTGGATGACACTGATGTCATTTGGTTTGTTTTTGCCAGGGAGCGCAGCTTCGACTGTCCCGTGGATTAACCTAGAACAAACATTCAGCGCCGCAGTCCTGAATGTTGACATTTACAGTTGAGGTTGTGGATTGTCACGAAACAAGACAGGGTGCATAATTTACATTCACCTGTCTTATGTGAAACTGTTAATGCCCTTTTTTTCCTGTGTTTCTCGATCAATTTCTTGCATTTCTCACCCTTGAACGACAGCTTTTGGTACTCAATAAAAGCTCCTTGCGGTTTGATTGATTTGAGCAACTGTAAACAAGGGAAAACAAAGGCAATGGGAGTGTGTGTTACAGTGCATCCTATGCAGAAAATCACTTCCTGCCCTCCATCTGCAGTTCACACCACAAAAGAGTGACGTGACGTCATGTGCAAACGACCTGTTGAGAGCACGTGAATTTAAGTTTTCTTAAAATCTAAATTATCCCATATCTGGTATAATCACTGGAGGTAAATTTGGGATGTTATAAATGATTTTTTTATACAAGCTGCTGCATATAACTACAATCACTGGGGTCAAAGGTCACGGTCAATGCCTCCTATCGCTTACCTCCTCCAGCCGCCTCCTCTGCTCCTTCTGCTCCTCGATGCGTTTCTGTCTCTCAGCCAACAGCAAGCGCTTGTGCTCCTCATTCTGCTGCTGCTCCAGCTGCTGCCGCCGCTGCGCCTCCGAGCGCTCCTTATTGGCCAGCTGGAGGCGCAGGAAGTCCCGCCTCAGGGTCGACTCGCCTGGGATGTTGATGATGGAGCTGGGAAGGGAGCAGCAGCGACGATGGTTTTGAGTCAGCGAGGAGATGTCAAAATGTGCTTTGTGGTTATGTGTATGTGGATCTGTGAAGACGCTGACCTGGGTTCCCCCATGTCTCTTTCTTCATCCTCCTCTTCACTGCCACTGTACTCATACTCTGTCTCATCTGATGGACACAGGGACATTTAAATAATAAAAACAAGAGAACAGAATAAAGCAGAGTAAGGTAATAACCAGCAGCGAGCAAAGCCATTTTTCATTTGAACTATCTGGGAGCATTACTAAACTGCTCACGATTTCGGCGTTCCCGGATCCTCACTCCTTCAAGGCACTTTCTTTTAGCGCTTTGAATAAGAGTATAAATTGTAATTTTACTGTGTGTAGCGAGGTGGGGAACATTAGCTCGCAGCTCTTTCAGTCAAACGGGTGCAGACGCTGCCCGGCTCTCACGGAGACACATCCGCCCGGACCTGTCCTCCGAATGTGACAAAGTGACAGCTGGAGGAAGCCACAGTCTCTACAATGACAAGACATTTCTATACATCATCACGACGTCCCCCCGCAGTATGTTGTTTCTTCAAGCGGTTAATGCGGCTCTTACTGCCGCGGCTCTGTGCGCGAGCGTCAGTCTATCGCTCCTGACTGACGGAGTGTGTGTTTGCCTGTCGAGGTGGAGCCGAATGGATGTCTGTCACTTTCACTTCCCGACTCGCCGAAAACCACGAATGTGACGGCACACGTGTGTGAGAATTTGTCTACATCTGAAAGCGGATCACACCTCACCCTTGCGGCCATTTTTGTTCTTTGAGTTTGTGTGTGTATCTGTGTGGGCCTGCGACAATATTTCAGCCACACTGAAGGTAACAGTTGAATCAGATGCACTTTGACTTCGTAATCCTTAAGATTTTCTCATAAAATCGAACCCTGATTTTGATTCTACTCTTCAGTGTATTTAGATCTTTTCTCCGGAGTCTGATTCTGTGACTGTCAAGACCAAATACGCTGCTTCAGTCAGCTAAATTGTGGAGGTCCTTGCCCTCCGTTTCACATGTCTATGTATTTATTGTCACTGCCAGCAGCTGAGTCCGCCATAGGAAATAAAAGGCTGTAATCTAGCAGCATTTCCTACTGTTGCTGCTTCACATTAAAAGCACGGGGTGGCTTTTATTGTGAAATGGTCACAGAAAACACATCGTATCAAAGGGTTTTTACTGACACGCTTTAAATATTGCTGGGAGTAACGCTACAGGAAGGAGCGGCCACGTTGAGCTGCGAGACGAAGAGTGACGGGTGACAGGCATCACACTTCCAGCTCCTCAGCAAGGTAACCGAGTCGTTGCCCTGCTCTGCTGTTGTGTGAAAAAACACTGCGTGCCACTTGAAATCAGAGCGTGGTTACTCACGGCGTGATGGAAAAAGGCCAACTAATGACGGACTTGTTTATTAAAAGCGTGAGTTTGTTTAGTAGCGCTGTGAAGAGACACACCAGTAGCTTTCAAAGAACTGTGTCATATCAGTATCATCACTGCAATTAGCGTGCATCTGCATTTAAATCCATACGTCTACAGCTGCTCCTCCTCACCCCTCTCTCCTCGTTTCTTCTTGGTGCGGTCGATGTGGTCCTTCAGCTGGATGCGGACCTGCCTCTCGTTGGGCAGGTCTCTGATGAACGGGTGTTTGAGGAGCTGCTCTGTGCTGGGTCTCTGGCTGTGGCTCT
This sequence comes from Chaetodon trifascialis, assembly GCF_039877785.1. Classification (NCBI taxonomy): domain Eukaryota; kingdom Metazoa; phylum Chordata; class Actinopteri; order Chaetodontiformes; family Chaetodontidae; genus Chaetodon; species Chaetodon trifascialis. Next base: position 22,639,066 of record NC_092069.1, read on the forward strand.
TCACCAGGCAGCTCTCTATGAACGACTGGAACTTCTTGGACCTGAAGCGAGTGAAATGCTGTCATCCTGCGCATGTCTGGACTGATTATCCCTCTGACAGCGTTGTTTTGAATGATCCGCATGGCTAAGGAAGTTATGGAGATACACACTCACCACTTCTTTGACTTGAGTCTCGGGGCGGGGTTGCGCGGGATGAGGAAGAGGGCTCTCATTGGGTGCATGTCACACAGCGCTAAGGAGTCAGAAATCAGGGACCAAACATGGTGAGTTAAGGTGACTGCTTCTAGCTAATTGTGCTAAACGTTATCATGGCATATAGTCAAAGCCAGCTGGAGTTAGCCCTCACCTGATCAATACACGCTGTCAATACTGATAACAATCGAGTAGTTTTGCGCACCCACCGAGGGCTCGTCTTCTGATAGAACTCCCAAGTTGATTATCAATCTTACAAATGAGCAGCTGTGCATGTACTGCTGGTAACTCTCAGGTGTTTAACATTCAAACTTCACATTGTCTGAGCTAGCTTCGGGTTAAATCATGTTCAGCTGGAAATGATAACCAGAATAAAAGCCCTGAATGCTTTCACAGCTTTTACTTCATCCTCTGTGAGCCACATGACTGACATTTGCTGGCCTCCTAGTTTATGCGATTGCTTTGTGTTTGCACGCTCATACAAGTGTTTAACTTGTGAAGCACACACTGGAACATCCTCATCCAGTTACAGACCTTCTCCCAAAACGCAGCCCAGCACTGTCCCAGACTGGAACTACAAATGAACAACCTTGACAAAACAAAGCGATGTCCTCAAGATTACTGTGCTCAATTACCGACTGGAGCTTGGGCAGATTTTCACAGAAACTTATGGCTACAGATGAGTCGCGTTGGCCTGGACTGAAAAACGATCCGCCTCCTGATTACAGTGATCTAATGCAGCAGCGCTAAAAATGGATGCGCAGCAGAGGTGTGGGTTAATGATTGGGTACGTACGCGGAGCTCCTTCGGCCATCTCTATTGCCGTGATTCCCAGTGACCATAAATCACTCTGCAATGACAGAGACACAGCGCGTTAATATTCAGGCTGACCACAAAAAGCACGACGCACATCCTCAGCGGAGGCGAGGCTGCTGGCGCACCTTGAAGTCGTACGTGGCGTCGGGGTTCTCGTCACAGGCGATGACCTCCGGTGCCATCCAATATGGCGTCCCGATAAACGTGTTCCTCCGTCCTACGGTTCTGTCGAGCTGGGCTGAAACGCCAAAGTCCACTGCAAACACACACACACACACACACACACACACACACACACGTACAATACTTCAGGATATAGTCTGCAAAGTACTTAAACGTTTGTTTTTCACTGTGTGCGTGCTGATGCACAGGCACACCAGTGGGCTTTACTGAATTCGATAATGGACTCTAAACAGGAACGAATTACCCAACCCACAATGGCTTGCCCGATTTACAAAAACACACGCACACACACTTTATAATCCCCTCCCCATTGGGCTTTAGCGGGAGAGCGAAAAAGAGAGAGAGAGTTCCTTCTTCAGCAATCTGCACCACGGACGGTGGCAGAGCTACAGAGAGATGAGTAGGCTGGTATTCAGCATAAAAGAAGAAAGAAAAGCCACACGCACGCGCGCGCGCACACACACACACACACCTCTGAGCCATGTGAAACTTTACACCTCCTCCTGCCCTCCCAATCCTAAAGCCACTTTGTCAAGTGGGGTTTGGTGACAGACTGACCTAGTTTGACCTCTGCGTTCTCCGTCAGCAGGACGTTCTGTCCCTTGATGTCTCGGTGGATGACCTTGTGCTGATGGAGATGAGTCAGACCCTGCAGACGGAGACAGACAGTGAAGGAACGCCGCAGCAGCAAAGAGCCAAGTCATGCTGATGGTTATTATTATTGGTAAAATGACAGAAAGGGCTCATTTCACATTGAGAGGAGAAGCAGCTCCTTGGCTGCGACTGTGTGGCTGACCTTGACCTCTGACCTCTCCCTTACAAGGAAGAAAGCAGCAGAAGTACTATCATTAGTCTAAGTAGTTGTAGGTGCCCTAGAGGGAGATAGCAGCAGCATTTGGTCACCAATTTTTGAGCAAAATCCATCATCTGAAGTGGATTATTTTCAGCATCGCCTGTCTGTAACTATTTAATCTCTTTGTCAGGAAAATCAATGAACCAATGAACGAATCTTTAATTGTTATATTATGCATGTTGTCTCAAAGTAATCAATAGATTTTGGAAATCGTTCTTGCTACATGTTAAAACCGAGTAAAATGCAGTAAAATGTCAGGTATTTATGCTTTGAAACTTTAAGAATTCTTATTTTAGCGAAGCTGAACGCAGAGTAATGTGAGACAGCTGAGACAGGGGGTGAAAATGTTAGAAGGGACAGAGGGAAGACAAAGAGGAAGACGGGAGACAAAATGTGCATGGACAGAGACGGACAGAGAGAAAGAGGGGAAGACTGAATGAGAGCGGGATGAGAGGAAGCAGAGAGCGAACGAAAGAGGACGAGAGACGAGGGGTGAGGAGAGAAATAAAAGCGGATGAAAGGAAGCCATTGTTGCCTCAGTTCAGAGCGGCGCTGCAGGTAACTGACGAGATGCAGCGATACCGCCGCCCTCTGTTTGAGGCGACAGCCCTCAGCACGAGAAACGCACAATACCAGATCGCAGAGATAGAATGTGGGAGATTCATATCACTTCAAAAACACAGATGTCATGGAACAAAAACAACCGGCGACGCCTGTCAAAGAGCAGGTCCGAGTCCGCGATAAGACGCCGACGAGCCGAGAGCGCCGAAGACGAAAAGCTATTGCATGAAATTAGAGGGAAATGATGGCAAAGTTTGCTGCCTCAAGTTCTTCAATCAGTATTTGAAAAAGGTGATTTGTTCATAAGAAGTGTAACATTTTGAAACTACAGAATGCTTTAAAATATATGTATTTTATGGCATAAACCCTGGTTTTAATTGAGCCAGCGGGGACTTGTTTTCAGCTGCAGTGACAGTCGACTCCCTGCGGGTCGAGTCGACTCGTGTGTCAGCAGCAATGACGGAAGCTGTGACTGAACCTGTGTTTTGACTTGACAGCTGTTCTTTAACACTGAGGCTTCAGTCATTATCGTACCGGTACCTGTGCAAGGAGGAGGAAGCGGTTTGAGGAACCAAAGCATAAAACAAACGAGAACGACGGTAAATGTGGAACAAAAACGAGGACGCGTTTATCTTATGACTGCGTTTATGTGATTATCTGAACTTCTCCGCTGATTCACAGTTGTCGTGTCTTGTTGTGCTGCGGAAGGATGTGAATCAGCTCTTGGTTGCAAGTTGGAAAATTTTAAGAACTGTCACATAAAGTGAAGGAAAAACAGAAATAAAAGCTAGAGCCTTAATCCTGACCTGAACCGCTAAATTCAGCCATAACACTGAGAGTTTGAGAACGTTATTTTCCATAAATCACGTGATTAATCATTCGCTGGTGTGTAAACTTCATTACACTTTACGTTTGTAGAAAGTTGTGCCAATTTAAAACTGTATACTCAAGTATTACTCAAATGTACTTAGTACATTCTTCAAAAAGTATGATCTAATATTTTTTCACCTGGGATGCGTTCAGAGGGATCTTTGTCTGACTCTTCAACATTCACATACCATAATCTCTCTCTCAGATATGGGATTAAGCGATGCCAGTGCTTTTGGCCACACGGCGTCTTACCCTGAGAATCTCTCGGCAGATGTACGCGGTCCATTCCTCCTTCAGCGAGTTGCCCTTGGTGTTCTTGATCAAGTCTGTCACTGAGCCGGCTCCACAGAACTCCATGACCAGCTGCAAACATACGAGGTCGGTTATTCATTGTTCTGCAAAAAGAAAGCAATCTGGTCCAGGATCTGTTCCAAACAAGCCCGAAAAACAGGTTACTGAGATAGTCAGGGAGCTCGTAAGCAGTCACAGTCATTGGGGGAAATCTTTTCCCACATTTTAATAGATGAATTAACAACAAACAGAAATTTCTTTTTTCACCTTGTACCTAATCATATTATCAAAGTACAAGAGCCTGACAGTTACTACGACAGACCAAAACTACATGCCGGCATGAGTTTATTTCAGATATAGATCAGTACTGGACTGTATATTGGCAAATATGCAAAAACTATATAATATATCTAGAAACTAAAGGAAATGTTTCTGTTGCAGCAGGTTTATTTATGCATATTTGGCTTAATACATTTCCTAATTTAAGGTTAATATGTTTTTTTAGTGCTGTCAAAAATATCGCGTTATTAACACATTAATGCAAATCAATTTTAATGGCGTAATTTTTTAATTGCGAGATTAACGCTCTTTGTGACCTAGTGAACTTGTAGTTTTTTATAAGCTGTGGCCACTGCTGGTAACGTACAAAAACTACAGGATCCGACTGTAAACCGGAAACAAAACAATAGCAAAACACGTGTTTGGGCTTGTCTGCTCGCTAGCTGTAAGAGAGTAGGCTACCGGTTTGTGTGGATGTCAAGCGTGAATTAATCGCGAGTTAACTATTTTAATCGATTGACAGCACTAGTTTTTTTTGTGTGTTTTTATTTCTAAATGGGTGAGTGGACTCCATTTCTATCGCACTTTTCAATCCACTGATTGATTAACAGCAGCTGTATTTAAATAAGAACTTCAACTGTAAAATAATAAGAAGCATCTCATACAGAAAATACACAGTACCCATAATCACAGCACACATGAGCAGCCATGTCCCGTCACACCCCACAGAGATTAGAGAAACTAGTGCGTGAACTGACTCAACGGGGTCACGAGACGACATGAATGAATCAAGTCCATCTCTTGACCCAAACACAATGTGTCCATTCTGTCCACCCTCAGCTGCCTCCCGCTGTCCTCGCTCATCCCTCCCAGAATTACATCCCCACAGATATGCAGGCAAAAGTTCAGCTGGTCAGCTCTGGCTCGGCGTCAAGCTCCCCTCATCATCGCTCTGGATTACAGAGCGAGAGGAAGCTGGAGAGTAATAGCCGACCCCTCTCGTCCAGGCGGAGCGAGTGTGCGCTCGCACACGCAGAGACAAAAGAAACACACTCATATATGCGTAAACATGAAGGGATGCATGTCAAAGCAGGAAGCACACAGCTCACGCTGCGCGCTCGTTAACACACGCACTGACACACGGGGAACACAGGCTGTTGAGTTAAGGGGAATTATGCAGGCGGTGGATGCGGCTGCTGTGTGTGTATGCATGTGTTTGTGTGTCCTCTCATTGTTATGTGATGAATGCTACAGGATCAGAGAAGAGAGAGCTCCCTCAGATCACGTTAACACATGATTTATTGCAGCAGCCAGCCAGCCACACACTCATTCATACGCTTTATATCTCACACACACACTCACACACACACACGTTACGTATAGAAATATTCCAACGCACACAAACCTGCAGCCACAAACGACACACTCACATCTTTCACATGAATGCAACAGCGAAAAATGGAAAGTCGCTCCTTTATGTCGCGCTGTGTCGCTCTGACAGGCCGCAGCCATCTTCTCTTGGCGTCACACTCCATTTCACACACACAAACGCAGACTGTGGCACACACGCACACGAAAACACACGAATAATGGCGTACCCATAGCTGGTCATCTATGCCAGGAGGGTTTTTCTTGATGAAAGCTCCGTAGTAGGTGGCGATGTTCCGGTGGTGACTGTACTTCTTCAGCATGTTAATTTCCGCTTTAATCTCCTCTTCCTCATCCTGACACACACACGCACACACAAACGAGGAGAGAAAAATCAACAGGCGTTAAACCGCGACCTCTATTTGTGACCCCTCCAACATCTTAATAGGATGGCGATGGAGCAAAAGGAATGAAGTTGTTGACGGATTTGCATTTCCAATCCATTTAAATTCTGAAAACTGTTGCTGCAGAGCCCACAGCTGGGCTCTAAATATTCCACAATAACAGCATTACTTTTTAATTGCTTTCGTTTTCGGGGGTGACTGCCACAAAGCCAGAAGCGGTTGTTTGAAACAAGTCGTTATGGTGGCAGTTGGTTACTTAAAAATGTAATTTCTTATTCATTAGGCACAGTGTCAGGAAATTATGCATTGATTACTTCAATTTATTGTTCATCAGCCCCGAAAACAAAAACACTTGCTTTATTAAGCTGATTTTGTACAGCAGCAGCTCATTTATTGGCAGTTTTTGCGTTAATTTTCATTAATTTAATACAATTTTATTTCATTTAAGCAGATTTACTCAAACACACTCATTCATATTTTCTGTTTATTCATTGTTCACACTTCCATTCCTGAGTGCTCAGTCTTTCATCCGCACACACCTGCATATTCTCATTTCCTTAATCATTCATTCATGCCGCCGTTCATTCACTCATCCGCTCCTTTGTTGCCTCATTCCTGCAGTCCTCCATTGTTTTGCTGGCAGCTGAGCGCTGACAGCGAGGCGTCGGGTGAGAGGATCTCTAAATATAGCTGAGATTCCCTCCTGCTTTACAGACACGCCTGAGACCACGCTGCTGTCCTAATACCTCCAGCTAATATTACCATGGCAATAGGCCTGTCCTCATTTCCTCTCTGCCACATCACATGCACACGTGCGTGCAGTGCGCACACACACACACACGCGCACCAGCACTGACTCATCTCTTATAATTAGATGACACGGTCGACGGTGGTATAATCACTTGAGATGATTTGCTGTGCGTGGGTGCGTGTGTGTGTGTGAGTGCGAGAGTGCATGCGTGTGTGTATGTGTGTGTGTGTGTGTGTGTGTGTGTGTGTGTGTGTCTTACCCCGGTGACATCCATGACCTTGATGGCTGCGAGCTGCCCTGTCTTAACATGGCGACCCTGGTGAAAGAGGGAAAGGAGAGGGAGACAAAAAAAACAAAATGTAAGTGTCCTTGAAGGAGTTTTCTCAGAAAAATGCAGTGCATGCACAGATGTGTGTCGTAAACATGACTTCCCAAAGGTGATCCAGTCCAAGAAACGACAAACACAACATGTAGCCTCGAGTTTTTTAAGGCACAACTGAAGATATAAACACCCCAACACCGAAATACTAGATTATAAACTGCTATTGCTCCCAAACTGATCAACTATTTCTCTAAAACACAAAAAGTCCCTGATTGAATATTGAATCTTGATTGGGGAATAAAAGTTTGTGACTTTACAAGCTTATTTTTACATCAAACTTTTCAGTGATCTGAATAAACTTTATGTGGTCAAACATTATGGCGGCAAATCAAAGACGCGTCAAGCCCCGAAAATGCCAAACTGTAGACAAAAACACGGTTGAAAGATGGAGAAAGCACCAAACAAAGGCAGATACCCATCCAGACACTTGGCCGTGTTGTGTAATATTGAGGCTAGGCAGACGCCTGGGGGAGCCAGGAGGCGAGGAACCGGGAGATGGGAAGCTGGAGGGCGAATGGAAGGCCCAAGTGGTTCGTTTGCAACAGAGCATCTGTGGCCGCGATTAGCTAATGAAGCTAACAGGGCTACAGAAGCTAAAACCACTGACGGCTATTACTTCCACCTGTCTGGACTCAACTGATTAGCATGTTACAGTCTGGGCAGAGCAGCTTAGCAGCAGTGGCGCAAACAAACAAATACATACACACATTGCCAAGCGCACACACACACATACTCAAAACAAGGGCAGGACTGTTTTTCCTGGTGGAACTGTTATAAACCAGATGGCATTAATGGTCTGGCTCGAAAGCGCCTCCTGAGGGCTTTAATCGAAGGGCTGCTCTGACGACGAAAACAGCCAAAACAGAGGCTAGGAATGCGACAATAAGAACAGAAGCCCATCACGGCTGAAAGTTGGGGGTTTCAATAGCTTTGCGGTTCTCTTGCAGGAGTGATTTCACAGCAACAGCAGCATCTCTGCATCCCGCCACTGGCCATTAGTCACCCTCACACTCTCTCGGTTTAACAGATCAATCGTAGTCGCAGGCTCACCAAAACTCACTTTACTTGATGAATAGCTTGGGAGTTGGAGGTTATTCAATATAGTTATTAACTGCAAAATAATGTCGGCGGCTCAATAGCTTACTTTTCCTCAACACTTGCATTTCATGAAGTAGTCAGCGGTCAATATAATGATGATTAAATCTCCATTAGAGTCATAAGGTGATGCTTTTACTTCTACTGGGCGTCAAATTCTAAATAAATGCTGATTTAATGATTGAGTATTACATGTACATGAACCTTTTTAAACCTTTCTTTCATCCCGTGCTTCAAAGTCACCGCAGTTTGCGTTGAGTTGAGGAAGTAACGGCGCTCTGTGAGCCGTAAGCAGGAACAAAACTCTACACTTGGGTTCCCACAAGATGACTGGCAATATGTTAACATCAGCTGAGGTCCCTGAATGAGTGGAATTTAAAGCCATGAGTTAAATTTCTCATTAAACAGCTCCTCCGGAATTAAAAAACTTTTGAACTCGCTGATTTATTGCTGAAAGAAAGTTAGGGTTTTAATATGATAATTCATTGTGTCACAATCCGGCGCGGCACAATGCAAACTAAGCACCACTGGATGGTTGAACAGTGTGATCAGTCTCTCTTTTTCTCACACGCACACACACGTGCGCGCACGCACACACACACAGTGCAGATTCTGTGAGAGTAAAAGAGCTGGAAAGATTGAACAGGGATTTCTCATTAGGATCAGACTGCCCCAATTCCACGAGCACAAGGACCGGCTTTGTTGGAGAGCAACAAAGGAATTACAGCCACTTACAAACCAGAAACTGACACATACACTCACAGAGACGCGCACGCACAGAAAACGTAAAAAGATCGGCCTTTATTTCCGCTGCTCGCGCAGACAGAAGAACTCTTGCAAACACCCACACATGTGCACACAGAGACATGAAGCGATGATGGAGGGAGCCAGAGCGAGAGAGCGAGAACATGTCAAATAGATATCGGACACGGGCATCGTCGGAGCTGGATAAAGATTCATTACTCGGAGCCACCCGACAACCTCCCTCCATCCAGCAGTAATGACATCCAGCCTTATTAAATGACCAAGTGTGAAAGGAGCAACAGAAAGGAATTAGCACTGTCTGCTCATCTTCATCTCTCGCTTCTTCGTCCTCTCCCTGTTCATTTATTTGCAAATTAAAGACGGGGCGGGGTGGGTCTTGGTTATATGAATGTCAACTAAAATAGCATTTCCAAAGCAGTTAATGGGATAATGGGTGTGACAATGCTAATAAAACAATTCAAGGGGACAAAGATGAGAGAGTGCGGAGACCATCAGTCAATGAACTGTCTAATCGCCAGTTGTTTATCAAGATATAATGACAAATATTTGCAACAAAGCACAAAGCAATTTGAAGACGTTATCTTAAGCTCTGGGAACTCGTACAAAGGAAGGAAATAAACTCATTTACTTATTTGCTTTCTTGCCGGGAGTTTGATGAGAAGAACAATGCCACGCTCACATCTGTGTGGTAAGCATGGAGATGGAGCCAGGAGAAGGTTAGCCGAGCTTAGCATACAGACTAATAACAGGGCTAAACAGCTAGCCTGGGTTTTAATGCACAAAAATATGGCTGCTAGCACATGTTTAGCTCAATAATTAACACAAAACACTGTGGTCACTTAAGTCACTGTTGTTTGTCAAGAAACAGTAGCATGTAGGCTAACTCCAGCTAAAACCCCCGAAAACAAACAAATGATTGTTTCTACATGTCTGTTTGTGCACACATAAAAAAAGATGGTATGTGTTAATTAGTGAGCTTCAGAGTGAGCTTCTTTTAACATCGGACAGAACCAGCTTAGATAGCTCGCTGTTTCCCCCCCTGCTTCCAGTTTATGCTAAGCTAAGCTAACGTTATTGCTTCCTGACTCCGGCTCCACACTCAGTGCACAGATATGAGAGTGTCAACAGTCTTCTCATCAAACTCTGTGCGCGAAAGCAGATACACTGCAATAAGTGAATCTAAGTGAGATGAAATATCATAAATCAAAGTAACGTGCTTGTTTTTTGTATGAGATATCTGCTTATTAGGCAGTTTTTATGTTAGAGCGTTGCACAATCACCGGTTCTGAGTAACTTGAAACCAAAATTTCCAGAACTGTGAAGTTTGATCATCACTGACATGATTTTCTTTGTACCCAAACAAATGTCCTTGTTTCCAGTCTGTCCGCACTACTCACTTTTTAGTTTTTTTGCCCATTTAAAGTCAAAATTCTTGCATTTTGCTGCTTTTTTGTCCTGTTTTTGAGGGCTGGGTTTTTGCAGCGTAAGCACATTTCCTAAATTGCTGAACTGTTCATTTGATCGAAAATGAAAACATGTGTTTGCCGCAGCCCTGAAAATAAAAAATAAAGGGAAAAAAAGCTGATTTCACTCAGCATGAAAATAACTCTGTCATCTTTCTTTCTTTCTCGTCAGGATGACCCACGCTCTCCCCGATCCGTCCCATTCAGAGCGAGGAGCTTTGAGCCTCTCAGGCCTCTTCATCCCTTCCTCCACTCGTCTGTTGACTGCTTTGCCTCGCTGACCTAGATCTGCATTTTCTCCCTCTCTCACTCACTCTCCCTCTCTTATCCCTCTCTCTCTCATTATCTAACCCTCTTAACTTCTCACAATCTCCTCTTTATGCCTCTCATTATTCCTCCCGTCCTCCCCCTATGTCTTGCTTACTTTTCCGTCCCCTTGTATTTTCTGTCTCCGTGTCTCTCATGCCTCGCAGCTCAGACCAGCGGCCTGTGAAAAGCGGGTCCTGCGTGAACATGACTGAGCTGAACGCTAATGCCAGCAAAACAGCGCTGAGCTTTGAGCTCGACAAGCAAATGTGACACAAACCGAGGACTCCCTGCAACCCTTTCACTTTGCCTCTGCTAATGCATGTAGCGCCTTCTGCAAACCACAATGCACTGACATTGGCCCGCAGAGTAAAGACATACACTGAACAGTTGTGTGCACAAATGCTTTCAACTAATACTTACAGGGAGAACGATGTGCATTAACTTCAATCATCACAGTGACATTTCAAATTAGGTGTTGGAAATGATGTCCAATCCACCATTTCTTTCACATTTTTGACCAAATACGATAACATCTGTCACTCACACCCACAGACACGCCTCCACATCGGCAAGGGGCTGCGATGCCGCCAGGCCAGGTGTGTTTTACGTGATAACGGACCAAATTGACCACGTTTGTTGCGCTCGGATGGCCACGCTGGGATGGAGACGGCAAACCGATACCAAGCTGATCTCCAATCAGCCTTCAGGCGGCCGCATCATGGGGGAGTCATTACTTGGCGTCGTCCCTGCAGGTCAGTGTTTCTTGAACTGCTGTTGGGGGTTGGGATTCAAAATGGAGTGCAGGGCTTTTTCTGACGGGTTCGTGCTTCCATAAACCAGGATCATTTACACTCATTTGTTTTAAACGTGTCCGTCAGGGGACGGCTCCATTCGTTCAGCTGTTTATTTGTGAAGTCTCAAATGTTTCCCTGATTAAATCTGACATAAATCGGGGGAAATAATGCTTCTGTTTACTCCTTCCTAGCATTTTGTGATGACTGGAGATGTGATGATTACAGACCAACATGCAGAAAGTGGACACAATACCCCCAAACACCTGCAATTTAAATGAAACAGCCTTTTAATTGCCTGTTTATTCATTACTTTTCAATTAATATAGGGATCATTTGGTCAACAAAATGTCAGAAAATAATGAAAAATGCAATCTCAACGACTTACCCTCCCCAAATCAAATCTATTATCACATAAGACAAAGACAGCAGCAGTTTAAAATATTAATTACTTCTTATTATCTATTCATTCTAGAAATTGATTAACCATTTATTTAGTCAAGCCTATAAAAGATCTCAAACTGCTGCAAAATGCTCCTCACAACTCGCAAATACTGACGTCTAATGTGAGAAGGGTCAACATTAGGAAACTGAGGTCGTCCAGTGCTGATAAGACACCAATGACCATGTTTTACACGCTTTTATTCAGTCGGTATGGCCTTTTTCGACGGTCTATCTCCAGGTGTGAAAAATAAAATGACTCTGAGCCGGATTGCGAAGCTGCAGAAAGGTTATAGGAATCAGACAATCTGGTCTGCCTGAATTATTCAAGACACAAGCCCTGCAGAAAGCCCGTGCCATCCTTCTTTATGTTGATCGCCCACTGCACTCAGAGATCCAGACTCTTCCTCCAGGTACCAGTTTTAAGCATTAAAACAAACAGACAGAACAGCTATTTGCTCCTTAAACAGAGAGGCACGCACGCTTTGCTGCACTAATGCTTCACTTTAATGCATTTTACCCAAAACTGAAATATGTGTTTGACTATGTCTTCTTAACTTATCTAGCGTCCTATGAGCTTTCTGTTGCTGTGCTGCTCCTCACAGAGCTTGAACTCACATCCGAGTCAAAGGTGACGTCTGAATCATCCAGTTTTGTCCAACTGCTTTCCAAAATCCGACTGAATAGTCACTTATTAAAGCTGCTGGGGATTTCTTGTCTGCCCAAGCTCTGCGGACACAAAATCATATGATTCTTACGTATCTTAACTTCCTTATTGCACAGCGCTCAAACTGCTATCAATAGTAAAAACACACACTCATCTTGTTCAGCCCTTCCTCAACTTTGGAGCTGCTGTGTGCTGAAAAGTAACCGGCCGCTCATCATGCCGTGTGTGCGCTCACACCGCCGTAAAAGGCGGAGACGCAAAACGAGATTTTAGGTCCAATATTACGCCGCTATCTTGTCTCTCGTCTTGTCTGTCCCTGTCCGTGTGCACCGTGAGGGAGGTGTCAAACTGACACGAAGTGCACCTTCTCCAGCAATTATCATCAACACATAATTATGATTAATTGCACCAGCAAAACGAAAGCAAAATGCCAGTAAAGCACTGCAGAGTCCTCAGTGTGACGTGTGCGTTTGAGTGTGTGTGTGTGTTGGGGTGAAGAAGAGGAGGTTTTGTGCGTGTGTGTGTTGTAATGATTCTCTTTTATGACTCGTCTGCTGCTATATGGAGCCGAATGTTTAAGGGAACATGTGCACACACACACACAATTACCACAGGCTGCAGAGGGAAGCAGCTCTTCATCATTCTCAGCTTGCAGGCGAACCTGCCAGCCACTGCCTTAACCTGCTGGTGGATTTCATGATACCCAACGCACCTGTGTGTGTGTGTGTGTGTGTGTGTGCGTGTGCATGTGTGAATGTGAGCAACGCTTCTCCTGTGTGTGTAGTTTATTTGTTTGTGTGCACATCCCTGCCCTTGCCAAGTCAATTACACAGACCCCCCCCCTCGGACACATTTACTATGCAGGACACTTCCTGTCGTAGCCTAGCAACAGCCTTGGCTGGCCAGAGTACAGTGGGCACGACACTTAAACATACATACACAAATGCTCACACACACACAGCAACACAGGGGAGGGGACGGGGGGGGGGAATAAGAGACTGTTGTCCTGATATGGGAGAGTTGTTATTTAGAAGACGAGATGAGGTGAGGAAGGGAGGGAGAGGAGGAAGAGGTGATGGAGAAATGAGGGAGGGGAAGAGGAGTTGAGTGAGAGAGCTGAATTTCACAGTGCATCTGTCCTCAGTGTGCGCTCGCTGTGTGGCCAAGCTGCAAGGTCAAAAGAAACCATCCAAATTTCGCTTTGAACAACAGAGCGAGTGACAAAAATAGAGCCTCGTTTCATTTCGAGCCTCCGCATTAACCACCTTTAAACACCTACACCTTCTCTCTGCATGCTTTAGCTCATTAACTATAAACGTCCTTTTCAAAGCTAGGCCATATTAAGATTGATGTCCCACTCTCTAGGGAACCTTTGGTTTTTAATAATTTCACTAACATTCAATATCACCTTGCAGAGACTTCAAACTTTTTTGTTTTTTGGTCATCCATGTGATGCAGTTGCAGGTAAGACATATTTAATGACTTCTGCTACAACAGTTTCCGGGTGGAAACCCCGCTCTACCTGTTGGTGCGTTCAAGGATACTGTGACATCTGGCATTTCACAGGCGGCTGCCAAACACAGATCAAATGATGCTTTTCACAGCGCCGTGCTTGCTTATTATTTGTTATCTAGGCTTTCTTTTCTACTTGGATCACTTAATGCAATGCCTTTTTGCAGCCTTTTTGAAATATCCAGTGATGTAAAGGAAAGCACGCGATTTGATTCAGCATTAACACGGGCCTACTGAGGACAGACAGCACAAAAATCTAATGTCTGCATCAATTTTTTTGTCGATTCGGACTCATCAATGCTGTGCAACCTTGAGGTTCATCACCCGCATGTGTGCCCTGTTTGCAAAGGACACACGGCCGACGATACTGTACATACTAAAGCATATGAATGCACACACACACACTCACTGGGAACAGATTGCCAGATTGTGTTGCCAGCTCTTTGTAAAAAGGAAATGGGTCACACCATAATCCTAATCCGTGCTGTCATGGTAATCCACGCACGCACAAACACACAAACATACACACATATCAGCCAGAAAGTGAGTCGATGGCAGCTAGACTTGCTCCCCTTGCGTAGGGCCCGTCCGCATGGTAACAGCATCATAGGGAAAAGTGGGATGTGCCCCTGGGCTCTCGCTCCATACGTTTTCCTCTCTGTCTGTCTCTCTCTGGCAGGCAGGTCGTAGAGGGAGACTGCCCACTGCTGTCACACACACTCACACACACACCAAACTGCAGCTCAGCAGCGTTCGGGTTGAAGGATTTCAGACAATCAGTGTTTCAGCTTGTACCCTCCTATCAACACCCACCGGTCCAAGTCTGAAGCCTCCCAATCCCAGCATGCTCAGCTGCAGCTGATGCGGAATTAAAGCTACTTTCCGGCTAACAAACGGCGCAAACACAGTTCTGCCCGAAGGAGCCCAAAGAAATAAGGGGGCAATACTCGCAGACACACCTCATTGCGGTTCAAACACCTGCAATCATTCCGCATTCGCACGTGCTCGCACACACACCAACACACACGCACGTACGCATGCACGCTGTTGTGGAATCACTGAGGCAGTAAATAAAAGTGACAAAGGCCTCCATTCCAATCTACTTCTGCACTGGCCAGGAAATATAGAAGCACCCCGAGGCTGCGCTCACACTCACACAGGAGAGAGGAGAGACAGATCGAGACGGGAGGAGATTTAAAAGGAGAGAAGATGAAACTGGAGCCAGTGGAGGTGCTGGGAACATATACAAGCGGAGAGATTGTGGTAGTAAAGAAGGAGAGGTGGAGGAGAGAAAGAAAGATGAGAGGAGGAAAGATGGGAGCAATGATCTGTAGAATAGTCCAGAGGGCTTTATTGACAGGTTTGCAGAAAGGAGAACTGTGCGACAGACAGACAGACAGCGAGTGTTGATTTCACTCTGAATGAACTGCTGTTATCGGCTAAAGCTCGCTGAAATAATCTATCAGCAGTCTGAAATGTAGCTGCTCATTAACCTGCCCGCTCACAGTACAACAAGCTAATTAACAAGCCGGTGGACGCACAAACGTATGAGAAACAGACTAATCTGGGGTCGGGGAGAGGATTTGGCGCAGCGCTAAATAATCACAAACGCAGCCACATAAAACGGTTTAAGTCTGCAAACAGGCAAATACGCAGATTTGATCACAAGCGTCTAAAGCACATCTGTCACTCCCTGTGGTGGTGCCACGGCGCTTGAAGATGAGGAGACGGGGGGCATGCACAAAGCCACCATCAAGAAATACGATTTAACATAATGTAATATACACAAAGAGGATCTGCGGCGCTGTGTGTGCACGTGTTTGTGTGCGTGTGCAGGTCAGAAAACAGTAAAAGCTCGTCCTCGTCATAAACCATCCTTTGATGTGATGGAGGTAAATCAGCCCTAACAGGATAACCACTCGCTGGATGAACATGTGTGTGTCCCCGCAGTTTATTTATGGCAGGCATTTGAGGCTGACCCAGATTAACTCTCATATAAACAGATGTACTGCGCACTAATGTTGCTTTTCAGCTTGATGCCGTTGATCTAAACAGCTGTGTGAGCCCCCCCCCCAAACTGTTGACTCAAGGCTGTCACAAGAGCATGCCCACATTACCTCACTGTGTCACTATAAGGCATTTCCACAGGTTCACTCACTGATGCACTCACTGGCTAATTCACTCTGTTAGTCACTGACCTGCCCACTCATCCACTCGTCTCTCCTTTCAAATCACACTGCAGAAACGTCTTCAGAGAGAGAGACAACATCTGCAGAAGGAGCAGACCAACACGCAGCTGGAGAGGGCATGAGTGAGGGAACGCTACAGAGGAGGAGGAGGGTTGCCGCGAAGAGGGAAAGCGGCAGGTTCAGCACATCGGCATCACGCTCCGCTGCCTCTGGAGGTCAAACGAAACAGCCGAGCTGATTTACTGTACAGGCTGGAGGTGAGGGAAGGAAACAGCTGAAGAAGAAGGTCAGAAAAGATGAAGAGATGGAGATGTAGGAGAGCAGGGATGGAAAAATCAGAAGGTAAAGGCTGCGGAATAAATCATTAATAAGAGAAAGGAGAGGACAGAGGGATAATAGGACCAGATTCAGCTTATTGACTTGACTATTGATGAGCTGTGTTTCCCGCTGTGGGGTAAAAAACCTCGGTTAAACAGCTCTTTACAGTGCGCGCTATCAATTAAAGCTAGAAGATCTGACGGGAAAACATACAGCAGAGAGAGAGAAAGAAAGACAAAGAGAGTGAGAGATCGTTATTGACATCAGGCATGGCTAATTGACCCTGGTCTGGGCGGCAGGAGTGCATTGTGGGTAAGTGGGGCGTGTGGCCTTGGGGAAGACAGAGAGTGTATGTAGGCTAATGAACACACTGCCAGGTGTGTGTGTGTATGCGTCGCTGCACGTGGGCGGAACGAGCACATCTGCTGTTCCCACGGTAACAAGCAACATTCACCTCAGTCACGGTTCACAGTTCATTCATAAGGACTCAGGAGATTGAAGCGTGGCTGTCTGCGTGTGCGTGAGCAAGCGCATGCAGACAAACAACAGAAACGCAGCAGTGGAGAGAGGCAATGACACGGTGTCACACAGCCAACAACTGCCTGGTGCCTGCACACCAGGACCGTGTGCTGCATAAGACCAGGCCTGTCCCCACATTACATAATCGCCTGATTATGTCTGATTGATCGTTTGAGCTGACCGCGATCATTTGCATAATCGTTAGAATAGTTTCCATTCGCATGTATAAACACAAGTAAACAGTGAATTCGGTGTGTTTCCATCAGCTGGTTGAGTCCAATAAACTTCATAATGCCCATAAGGCAAAAAGAAGAGGAATTTTATTTTTATTTTACAATATTCAATGCAATAAATGGCTCTTCTTCTTTATACGGCGTATGTGTGGGTTAGGTTTAAGCTACAATAGTGACATGAAATCAACAGCAATTATTCATGACAATTAATCGTCAAACTGACATGTCATGATCATACGGCAACTAGCAAACAAATGGATCCACTTATTGTACACGCAGACAAACCATAAGTGCACCTTAAAGCCTGCAGAAGCTCCCAGCTGAGATCCCCTGGCAGCATTCCCATTAGCGCTAATGCTACACAACATTTTTTATTCATTTACATATGTCAGCCCCTTATCACGCTAACTGCAATCCACTGATACAGCACACATTACTAACCTACATTTTCTATGGGAGCCTGCGAATGAGTAATGCTCTCCCCTTGTGCAGAAAGTAGCAGTGCTGTTGCCAACAGACCCAAATTACAGCTTTCTGATTAATGTTTATATGGAACGTAAAAGCGATGGCACAAAAACCGTATGTGGCTCAGTGGAGCAGAAGTGAACGTCTAACTGCGCTGTTAGCAAATGATCATCTTCCGTCCAAGTTTCAGGCCTCTAATCATTTCCTAAAGCGTAAAATAACTTGACAATATGATAGTTGTGAGCCTGTTGCATCTAAACCAAGTCCATTTTTACTTCACTACAGCCTGCACTACATCTACTACAACAGTCCTGCGATAAATCCCTCATAAAGCTTCTGATGTTCAGTTTTTTAAACAGTTTCAGAGAGGTGCTGATCCACCCTCATGATCATTTTAGTGTCTGCAGTTTGCACTGCCGTTGAACTGTATTGCATTACGCTGGCAGGTGTTCCTACGACTTTGTGTACCTCATTTATATCAATGAGAGAGGCTTAAATACACAAACACCTCTTTGAAGGAAGGATTTATTGCAGGGCTGTTGCATTAGACTGGAGTAGTTTGTAGTTATATCTAATAATCTGGCAACTGAGTGTATCTGACAGTATATTTTATCACCCACTACTAGGCAGCTCTGTGTTGGAAGGATTTAGCAATCACTAAATCATCAAGAGTGACAGAGTGACTGATGCAGGACTAGTGCCTTCCAAAAAAATTGGGACGCCATGTAAAATGTAAATAAAGCAGAATGCAATCACTTACAAATGAGCTGTGTTTACTGACAACAAGTGCCCCTGAGCCCGTGTAGTGATCTGCTTCATCCAATCATGTGTTCACAAAGTGGTGAATCTCGCTCCATCCTCGCTCGTGAACAACTGAGCCTTTCCTGGATGTCCCTTTCATACCCAATCATGATACTGTCACCTGTTACCAATCAACCTGTTTACCTGTGGATCAGGTGTTTTTGGGTGTTCCACATCTTTCCCAGTCAACTTTGGTCATAAAAAATAAAATAAAAACAAATATTATGTGCAGATAATATAAGAAATAACAATATTCAGTTCGAAAAGTAACACCACGACTGGTGAGTTACTATAGCAGAATGATCTGTGGCTACTTTCAAAGAGATGCACACTGTACATGCCGCCTTGTTTGATCTCCTTTCCTGCTGAGAAACACTAGCTGGAGGAGTTCAGAATATCAAACAACGAGGAAGAAATGACGTCACTCCGTCTGCCATCCTGTTCCTGAGTCTCTCGTGTCGAGGTTTCACACTTCATGCTGCTTCTCACATGTGTGTGTGAGGCAGAGGAGTGGCTGTGGAGGGCATGCAGAGAGTAAAATCTCCCACAGTCCTTTGCAGAGTGACTTCAAGCAGATAAGGAAGGTAAAAAAAACAACTTTGAAGTTTTATGTGGTTCTTAAGAGGGCAGAGGGAGGAGGAGGAGGAGGGAGAAGGAGGAGGAGGAGGAGAAGAGGTGGGCCGGAGTGTAAAAGAGGAAGGGGCATTGCAGGTGAAAACGATAAAGAGACATAGACACACTAAGAGAGCGAGAGAAAGCTACAGTGTGATTGGCTAACAAGAAGCCTTTCTAACCTACATCCCATCCATTTGTTTACATTCTCAGACCCTGGGTGCCACGGCAACAAGACTATCAGCCAATGAGTGTGATGACAACACCTGCCTCCGTTTTGTGTTTTCTGGTCTCACGTGTTCATCAGAAATCCACGATAAGAAGAAAACCTTCAGGACCATACACACATGCATATACACACTCACACACACACACACCTGGCTACATGAAACAAACATACAGAGTGACATGTGGTCACCACATACATGCTGCCTTGTTCACACACACTGGTTTATACACAGACACACCACTGCAGTAAATGGAAACCACACAGCTGCTCTTTGCACAGAGTCGCTGTCACAGTAGGTGAGCATATAAAAGCCCACACGGCTCAGGTCCCCAGCCGTCGCGTGGTTTGTTTATGTGTGTGTGTGTGTGCGTGTGTGTGTGTGTGTGCATGAGAGAGAGTGACTGGTGAATATTTAAAGAGTGTGTGGAGCACTTTGCCTGAGGAGGAGCAGAGTGGATGTGTACTGTCATCAGAAAGGAAAAGATTGGTCGCCTCCTCTGCTGCTCCTGCGCTGCATGGCGACAGCAGAGTCATGGAGAGAAAAGCATGTGCATGTGAAAACATCCGCGCACACACAAACCCACACAAACACAGGATGTTTTGTTACTGTCAGAGCCGAGGAGACGGTCGATGAGACGGCGGGCTGAATGTGTCATCGATGGCTCGTCTGTGCATGCGTGCGTCTGTGTTCTCGTGACCGAGATATGATTAGTTGCCCTCTCAAGTCGTCCTTGCATCCATCGGGGAGAAAAATGTCTCCTCCCGCGGGAATGACGAGGAGCTGTGATTAATCAATTAGCCGATCAATAAGTCTGTCGGTCAATAAGTCGTCCTATCGGTCAGTCAGGGAGTGATTTGGCCAACAGATGGCCAGGGACGGTCCCCGTGCCCGCCCAGTGCCGTGGCAAGGAGCTCAATTCGGAGAACTGCAATTCCCATAAGCCCCATCAAATATTCACAGGCATCAGAAGCAAAGAGAGAAGGGGGAGACAGTAAAGAAACAGAAGCATGATAACATAAAAGAGAGAGTGAGCAGGGGAGGGAGGGAGGGCTGGAGGGATGAGAGCAGAGGAGGGAGACGTGGCAAGATAAAGGAAGGAAATACCAATGAGGGAGATGGAGAGAGGGATGATGAGAAAGAGAGTTCCAACAGCTGGAGAGAAAGAGCGAGAGAGCTAAAGGAGGAAGCAGAGAGAGAGAGAGAGAGAGAGAGAGAATGTGTTTAATTATTCAGCATTACCCATGTTCTCTATTTATGGTCCTTTCAGAGCAGCCAGTAGAAACTATATATACTCATACTGTAGGCACAGGCTGCTCCCTTAAGTACAGCTCACCAGGGAAGTTTCAACCCAAAAAACAGGGGAAACAAGAAGAAAAACGTGATTACATATTGATAAGAGCGATGCGCAGAAGCGAGGGGTGAAGAAGCGGGGGTGGGGGGGGGGGGGGGGGGGGGTGAACAGACAGAGGAGGAAAACCGAGGAAACAGAGCCGCCATGGAGACGTAAGATGAGAAACGGAGACAGAGGGAGAAGCTAAAATTATCTTTTTCGCCGCGGCTACTCGTCTATCACTGTTCTCCTCTCGGCCACACTGTTTTTCGCTGACGGGGAAGCTGCAGCCGAAAAAACAACAACCTGCAACAACTTCTCGAGGCTTTTTTTTTTTTAATTGAGATTTTGGGTGTGCGTGAGAGGGAAGAAGAGAAGGATGGAGAGAGAGAGAGAGAGAGAGAGAGAGAGAGAGATGAGAGAGCACTGAGGAGCAGATCTGTATCATTTAACTAGATGGGGTAATGGAATAGTTGATAAACCTGTTATCTCTTGCTCACAGACACACATAAATGCAGCGACGTGGCACATTACTGTCCCTGTATCACCAATAACATAAAACACCGTGCTTGCATTATTATCACACACACGCGTACAGGGATGCATGCATGGGTACACATGTGTACCTCTAGCTTCATTACATACAGCACACCCAGTGAAAACTGCTGCAGCAGAACGCAGTGGATTCGTTTCGAGTCCCATTTTTGCTGCAGGAAAAAATATCTGCTTTGCAAAAAGGTTAAAAATGACATATATTTATGCTAAAACAAAGTTTTACATCTCCAAATTGTCAACTGCTTGGGACATTTAGTTTTCAGGCTTTACCTGATGCATTTTTCACTCCATCCAACGGGCTTATTAAAGTTTTAATAAGCCCAAAGGTAGCCTAAATTTGTCCATCCACAGGCATGAATAATTCAGTTTCAGCAGAATGAAAAACAGCAATTTTGGAGTTAGAATGATTTCATCCTGCAACGCTGATACGAGCTATTAATCTGCATAAATTTCACAATAAAATTATACAAGAACAAAATAAAAGATGGCCTGGGCAGAGGAGCTGCCGAGTGATTCGCATTTTTTATTTTTTTTTTAAACTTCTGCAGCCAACGCTGGTGTGAAAGAAAATATCAAGGCACAACTTGTTGGCTTGCAGTCTATGATCACAGATACATCAGAGCAAAACTGGCCCCGGGCCACTGAGCAAATGGAATTTATTTTTGGAATCAAAACGAGAAGTTAAAATCATGTTTACAGCCAGCCTGACTCCAATCTTTATATCTGAGCAAAAAATCCTCCTGTGTTCACTCCGCAGCAGCCTGACAAGCATTCATTGATCCAAGCTGGGGGTACTGCAGTCCAGAGCTGTACACAGGATGGTATTCTTATGTGGTATATTTCTGATATTTCTAAAAATGGCTCAGACGGAACCGGAGCAATTCCAGCTCACTAATACCAACCCAGCTGAAGGTCAATTTATCATCTCAGTGACTCAGAGATTCACCTGCTCGCAAGATGTTGATCCTCTTCAGGCAGCTTGCCTATAGACGAGGGACCTCAAGCGCATGAGGAATTTAAAATAGATGGCGTTTTTGCTCAAGTGACTCCAGCTCCTTATCTGTGCATATGAGTCCAATCTTTTCCAGTTTACTCCTGAGTCTATTTCTGCAGCGCTGAAGGGGCGATACAGCTCAAAGCAGCTGTAGCGTGTTGTATTTTCACTTCTGCACTAATCGTTTGCATTGAAGATTTCTATTAGAGCTGCAGCTATTCATTGGTTCATTGATTATATAATATACATATAGCTATACATGACGCTCTCTAACTGCTTGTTTCATCTGAACAACCAAAAACCCAAAGACATTTGGTTTCCTATAAGACAAAAAGACACCAAATCCTAACAACCAACATGGAGGAATGTTAAGCATTTTTCCTTAATTTTTCCGCTTAATTCTCTGTCAATCATTTCAACAGTTTTATTTTCTAGTTTACACCAATGGAGTTTTGAATGCGTGAACACATCTTTATAATGGGTCTGTGGGAGGAAGCCAGAGTGCCCGGAGAGAACCCACACATGCACGGGAAGAACATGCAGACCCGGGGAACGAACCAGGCGACCTTCTCGCTGTGAGGCACGCACACTACCTGCTGCGCCACTGTGCCGCCAACTTTAAGAATGAATAGTACAAATATGTGCCGAATATAAAGAACTTTGGCTTTAAAAACTCACTGCACACATTCAAAAGCTCACAGGTGCACACAAGAAAAAATTTTTATATCTGTTAACCAACAGCAGTAAGAGAATCAGCTGGGTATAACTGAGTATTAAACCCTGCGTGACACCCAATCACAGAGCAGCGTGGATCAGCTGTATGGGCTGCACACCCAACAGGCCGGTGCTGCTGCCATAGGCGCGCTGTGGCTCGGTAACGTATAGGAACAGACTGGCTGAATGTCAGCCAGTAAATGAGCCGTGACTTTCACCAAGACAGCAGAGTCAGCAATAAATGGATACACATAACTCTCCTTCTCCATTCCTGTTGTGTTTTTTTCCTCCCCTCTGTCCACACACGTGCACACACACATGCACACACGCACACGTGAAGATGTCAGATTATTCCTAGAAGCGTGGCGAAGCATGCCCGACCTCTGCCTGACCTCTCATCTGGCCAAATCAGCTCCAAGAACAGCTCCTCTCCATCACCACCTCACCTTGACTCTCTGCTCCATTAGACACACTCTCCAACACACACACACACACACACACACACACACACACACACACACACACACACACACACACACACACTAACTACAGGCTCTCACAGGGCTTCACTTGTCCATGCCTTGGCATATTTGCACAAACACATGTTTACTCCAGCCAGAGGTGTCACAGGCTGGTGCCACATCCTGCAGGGCGGCAGGATGAAGCAGCAGAATCAGGAAAAGGAAGCGAGGACGGAGGGAGGAGGAAGTTCAGACGGTGACATGGACCGAGAGATAGTGTTCGAACGACAGCGGGAAACAGCTGAGCCCAACTGACGGCAAAAACCTTAAACCACAGATATGTCACAACGTCAGACCGACTGAGCGCATGCACTTCCTGTGTCGCCGAGAAACGCTTCCTCCTGAAATGCCTAACTCAGAAGGGGACAAGCAGAGAAAGAAACACAAATGCAGCAGGGAAGGAGAGAGAAAACCAAGAAAAGGGGGAAAGGAAAATCTCCTAAAAGCACTTTAATGTGCCCCAGTTTCTTCCTCTTTTACATTCGCTCCATTTCTCCTCAGCTCGTGCGCTGCTTTTATCTCTCCTCGTCTCTCTTTCCTTCAGTCACAGTGCACATTTCTATTCTTTATTCCTTACAGGCTCCTTGGAAAGAATAAACAAAAGCTGATAAGATAGTGGAGCGTGCTACCAGAAAGATAGACTAATGTCTACGTCTTCTGATGTGTGTATCTTACCTTGTACACCTGCCCATAGGTGCCATTTCCCACCAGCTCAACCAGCTCAAAGATGCCAGCAGGATCCTGCAGAGACAAAGGGAACATAGAGGGATTATTAGGATGAATTCGGACTAATACAAGGATTATTCATACATTTGTCTCAAAATAATGTGTTTGGATTTTAATGCAACCAGGTACAGCGAATGGGATTTAGACAGTAACAGTATGTATGACAGAGCACGCCATGCTTTCATGGAGCTAGCGGGTCGTGATGTCGGTCCATTGCTTCGCTTTAGGCTGAAAAATTTCCACTATTGGATGGATTTCCAAGAAATGTTGGTCAGGCATTCATGGTCCCCAGAAGATGCATCCTAATGACTTTGGTGAGCCATGAGTTCCCTCTAGCACCACCAGGAGGTTGGCAAACTAGATGACTTTGTCGTGGCTCACCGATTACCAGCATCATGGCCAATCGTGAACTACAAACGATAGGATTTGGCTCGAAGCGTCTAAGCTAACAGAGCTGCTAGCATGGCTGCAGACTCTTAGCCCTGTTCTCCATATTATAACAGCTACTACTTGCTTTTTTAACAATGGCGTGAGCTGAACCTCTAACCCAGGCAGAGCTCACGTCTTCCACTAACAACTGAGCTCTCCGGGTGTTGATACATCGGCCTGAAATGCACCACTGGATTGTTTTAGGCTCGCGTCCAGACAAGCTAATAATTTAAGCCCACAGTCGCTAGGTTGCCAGCACGGAACTCGACGCATCTGTGACAAGGAGCAACTCGAACAGAGCGTAAAACCCACTGACCCCTGCACACACACACATACATAAACGGACACACACACACCTCCCCCTTCCTCTGTGCCGCGTGTTGCTACGGCATTCCAACAATAGCTGGTATTCACCCACCCTCTCCTCGCTCCTCTCTCTTTCACACTCCCTCTGCTCCACCAGCTTCCAGCCGAAGTCCATCTATGTCTCTCTCTTCCCCCTTTATCTACATGCTCTCTCCCTCTCCTTCATTCCTGACAGAGTCCAGGACAAGCTCCTTCTTTCCAACGCTCTTCTCATTCCAGCCGAGTCCCAGAAACACTGAGGCCCTTTTTACCAGCTTTGCTTATGTCTCCTTTCTCCCCATGTATCCTTCTCGCTATTAAAAAGCTTTGTAGATGTTACAGACCATCATTCTTTCTGCATCACTCTTAACTGTCTTTAACTTTGTTCCTCATTCTTCCTGCCAGAGGTGCCTGTGGAGATGTCACAGCAAGTGACGGGCCCATATTATTATCAACAATCCGACACTGTAAGTGGCCTATAACACAATCAGCTGTGAGGTTTTTGCAGGGTGTTGTGGCTCTGACGCTTGCAGTTCTCACTATAAAATGCTTGTAATGTGGATTCCCTTGAACTTACAGCCGATTCTACTGGGTCAGCTAAAAATACACCACTATCCAAAGTCAGTTCTGTCATTTCTCGTCCTTTTTTCTTTCCCTTTTCAAAAAACGGCTCTACAGTATCATCTTGGGACAAGCCAAAGAAGATGCTTAAAAATAAGATCTTCTACTGGGGGGGGGGGGGGGGGGGGGGACGCTTGAGGCTTATTTCGTTGCTGATTCACCAGAATAAACTGCGGTATTGTGTTGATCTGCGCTGGGACTCATCTAAAGCCGGAGAACAGACGATATTACACGATATCCACTTTCCACAGACAATTCCCCTCTCAATAAAGCATCCTTTGATTTCCGTTCTGAAAGGCCACACATGCACTCCATTTCCATTCCCCGGCTCTCTGCTCTAACCTCGTCGCTTCTTCTCTCCCGCAGCTTTTCGTCGTTGCATTCTCTTTCTGCGCCTCTCTTTCATGCCATCTCTGTGAATTTTCAATCGCACTTTCAGCTAACTGTGCCGGCGTAACACGCAGGTCGATGGGTGCCGCTTCAGCACACCGAGAAGGAAATGACACAGAGATCGTGGCCAAATGAAGAAGCAAAACTTTGCAAGTGCGTTTTGGGGAGCTACAGTATGAAACTGTGCACAGGCTCAAGGTGTCTGCACGCCTTCACTTTCTCTCTTTCATCTGCTCTCTCTCAGTTTCCCATCCCTCTGTTTCCCCGGTTTCTCCCTCTCTTTCCCTCCCTCGTTCTGTCTCTATATGTTTGTTTCTGCGGGTCTCAGCAGACCTGTCAACCTGTCAGCGGTTTCTGAAGACGGGGCCTTGTGCTTTTCTTGCTCTCTCGTTCCTTTTCCTGTCGTTCTTTTTCACCCTTCGCTCTCTGTTGTGTGCAGCAGACACACATGCACTTGCCCTCACACACAAACGCACGCAAACGCAGACAAACTCATTCTCTCACACTCTGTCTCAAGTACATCCTCCCGCTGTCTCGCTCTCTCACACTCACACACACTCACACACACTGTGCCAAAAGCACACTCCCACACAAGGGCTAGTGTTCAAATGTTCTAACGAGTATGAGTGGGCACAAAATGAAGAGTGTGTGTCTCGCTAGATGCATGTGTATGGGCGAGAAAGAGAGTCAGAGAGAGACTGCGAGCTTCTTTCAACAGTGCAGACAGCAACGTTCCGCGAGCACTGCGACTCTTCGCCTTGCTATCAGCTTATGCAGGTAGAGTTTTCCACCCCACACTTCCTTTTTCACTCTGCGAGTGTGTGTTTGTGTTTGGCAGCCGTGTGCATTAACTCTCACAGCTGCATACAAAGTTCTGACAGCAACTCCCAAGACACATCGCAGGATGCACTCTGCCTCTCTTTCTGTTTTTGCAGAAACATTCAGATAATTTCATGCAAACACACGTGCTGTTATTTCATATGCATGTAAGCACCGCGAGCTTTGGAAGACACATGATGCAGGCATGCATGTGGAGCCTCTCCTCCGTGTAAAATATACAGAATGAGTGCCGTGGCTAGAAAAACAGAGCGTTTTTGCTGCTCCAGTTCATACATATCCTTAGGCTCCCTGATAAAAATATAGCACGATATCATTCATATTTTATAGGCCACTTGCAGAATGAGCTCTCAGTGTGAGGCGGGCTTTGTCAGTGTGTCTGCATGTGTGTGTGTGTGTGTGTGTGTGTGTGTGTGTGCCATGAGGATGCATCCTCAGGAAGTTTTCACCGGGGTGGCCACCAGGGTCACTGAAAATCTCGGGGAGGGTCGGAGTGTGATGCAGGGACAGACGGTCAAAAGCAGCTGGCTGGCTACATGTGATTTCCTTTGACATGAGCCATAATGAAAACTATACATTATTGATTTCATTGAATAATATCCAATGCAAAATTTGAGATTGAAGTATATCATGCATACGTGACTCACTAAGAGTCAGCAGTTGCACCAGGCCCCTCCTGGCCACCCTTTGTTGGTGCCATCAGTGCAAGTCATTGTTTAGAGCGCCCGATGACTGGAGCAATTTTTACCCCTTCCCCTTTCCTCATTTTGTGTTCCTTTTGAGCGTTTGCCAGCGTCACATGACTGCCACATGACCTCACTGGTGGCTGATGAATCACGGTGTGTGTGTTTGTGTGTGTGTGTGTGTCTGCAACCAGCTGCTGAAGAAGGCACTAAATATACTGTAACATGCACAGAAAAGTGCTGAGGGCAGTCAGAATGAGGTTGAAATGCAATGTAAAAACACACACACGCATCATTTCTCCAGATTTAACCTCGATGACTTTATCCACCACTTTTTGAAATTACTCTTTCACAGCACACCAGGTGGGTGAGAACCCACAAAGGACTTGACTTCTTTCCATTTCTCTGACATGTTTTTAAAGAAAAGTTTGACTTGCAAGGCTTTCACGCAACAATAGCAGCTGATATGTTTATTATAGGCGTCTTTAAGATAGGACACGGTTTAACCTCACTCACCGCTTATCTAGAAGTCAGAGGAAGAGCAATGCTATTATGCTACGGCAGCATTCAGTGCAACACTGACAGTCTGACATTCATTGGTCATAGATGGCTCATCTCCTTTTAATATTTTGCACATTTCACACTCAACAAGCTAAACCTTTTCTACTCTCATCCACAGATAAAAAGTCTGTTTTGGACCTCATAATTCTGCCTCCGTCCTCTCCTGCTTACCCCTTTGCCATTTCTTCTTAACATCGAATGCTTTTGGGCAACAGCAGGATTAACTTTGGGCACAAGGACACCGAAATGGATGCAGCACTGGATCCACTCTTTTCTTTGAACAGGGGATATTGGTCCATGAGCAGTGCAGGCCATTAGAAATAATGGGTTTTAGAGTGCAGGGCTGCAGCTCTTGTGAAAGCCACTTTATAACACGTGTGAGGACTTTTAGGGACTGCATTCATTCTTCCACTCCTCCACCTAACCTTAATCCTCTCCGCTACATTCCTAACCTTAACTCTTACCTGACCAAAAGCTAATCCTACATTTGACCTTAACTGTAAAACAAATGACTTGCAATCCATCCATCAGCAAAGCCACGCCGGGTGTTGATAAGGGATGCAATTAACGGGATGCATACGCAAGAATGTCTGGTCAAAGTTTCCTTAACAAACTGGCCGGCAGCTGCTGAGAGGGAAACATTTGTGGGTCATTAATCGGAAGTGTGACTGATCACCATCTACAACAATGGCTCTAATGGCTATCTGCGGATAGCTCTTTCTCTAATCCTATGATTGTGCTGCTGGTCTGTTTGACCCATTTAAGCTGTGAGTCACTGAAAAGCGGTTTTATTTCATGAAATTGAATGGAGTAAAATGGAAAGCACATGATCCTCTATGTGACCCGACAAACGTTGGCGACGAAGGCTCCTGACTTGAAACACACACACACATCTCTGATGCCGGGATAAAATAATGTTAGCTTAAATCAGAGCGAGCTGAATTCCTTTGAACTGACGAGTAAAGTAATTACTTGTTGACTGAGGAAGCTGAGCAATTCATGTTAATTATTAATCCACTGCCGCTTGCCAAATTCTGAAGAGCACTACAGACGCTCCTCCTCTCTCCGTTTCTGTTTTGTTGTCTCTGGCAACTTTCAGACTGACATCTGTACTTTGTGTGTCTGTGTGTGTGTGTGTGTGTGTGTGTGTGTGTGTGTGTGTGTGTGTGTGACTGCAGGGCAAACACTTAAAATTGAGTAAACAAACCACAAGTGTTACCCAATGAACGGTTTCTCATCTGAAGCACTTTGTGCTTTCACATCAGGTCTGTTAATCTCAACGTCTGCTTCTGTCAGCCACATGGACTTGAATTATGAAAACAATACAAATGCTACTGAGTGTGAAGAGAGAGTCGAGGGATACTTGAGAGCTGGCCGTAACCTGCAGATCAGAGGAGGATTTATTACCAGACGCGTGACGTTTATCTGAGACCTTGGCATGTGACGTCTATCGGTTATGGTTCTGCTTATCAGTTTAAGATTCCATCCACATCCATCACACAGACAAACACCCAAACGCACAGTCCAACAATATCAACATGTGACACGTGGATTAGCAGGAAATAAAATATAAGACAGATGGAGGAAAGTATGTGCGTGAGCAGATTTCAGGAGAGCGAAACACCAGCAGTGCAAGACGTGAATATTAGACTTATCAGTGCAGAAATCTAATGTGCGAGGTTGTATTTACACGATGGCACGACTCAAAGCGATAAACTTCAATGTCAACACAAACCGGCCACACAATAAAGCGTTTTGTTCTTTGTGTTCATGTAAAATCATGAAAAGAACATTTTAGTTTAATGTGTGAGAACTGGCCACCTGTCCAAGGCCACTCCAAACAAAAAGTTTTCAACTCAAATTCAAATTCAACAGTTTTATATTAACAATAACTGAAATTACTGCATTTAATGTGATGCGTGCATGTGTGTGTGTGTGTGTGTGTGTGTGTGTGTGTGTGTGTGTGTGTGTGTATGGGTGGGCGGTTGCAAGTGCCACCTCCCATATGCTACATTTTTCCAGATAACTCTTCAAAATTAAGTGCTTTGACTGAAGGGCAAACACTTAAAAGTGAGTAAACAGAACCATAACTGTTAACCAATGAATGGATTCTCTGCTGAAGCACTTCCTGTTTTCACGTCAGGTCTGAACGTCCGTTCATCTAAACGTCTGTCTCTGTCAGCCACGTGGAACTGAATTATGAAAACAATCCAAAGAGAGAGTGGAAGGATACTTGAGAGCCGGCTGTAACCTGCAGCTCAAAGGACGTTTTATTACTGGAAACATGACGTTTATTTGAGACCTTGGCATGAGATGTCTGTCTATTATGGTCTTATCGGTTTATAGATAGAGAAAGTATTTGTGTGAACACATTTCACGAGCTCAAACACCACCAGTGCAATAAGTGAATATTAGACTTCTGCAAAAACAGAAATAACTCAGAGAGTCAGTGTGAAAATCTAATCTGTGAGATTGCATTCACACAACGGCACAAATTAAAGAGATGAACTTCAATCTGAAAACAAACTGCATTAATTACAGACAAGAGAACGAAGAAGTTCAGTTACGACCTTTTAAACAAGACAGCAAGACGGCAGATAGGTCTGCTACAGAGGGGTCGGTGCTGGAAAGTTAAGGAATAATTACAATTAAAACTGCACTAATCAAAGGTTTTATATAAAACAATGGTTCAAATTACTGCATGTAACATGTGCAGTGTGTGTGCCCTCGGCTATACTGAGCATTTTAGCATCTTTCAGCTCAGTGTTTCGGTTTTACAGCCCACAGCGTTAAAAAGCGTTAGAAACGAGACTCCAAATGAAACCAGGCGACTGTCTGCTCACAGGTTCGTCGTATCAGCTGCACACCAATCAGCCACAACATTAAGACTGCCTGCCTAATGTAGCATGGGTCCCCCTCATGCCACCGAGCCAGCTCTGACCCATCGAGGCGTGTGGACTCTGGGGGTGTCCTGTGGCGTCTGGCACCAGGACAGATCCTGTGGGTCCTGTGGGTTGCGAGGCGGGGCCTCCATGGATCACAGCTGATCCAGTGAGGGGATGCTCAGTCGGATTGAGATCTGGGGAGTTTGAAGGCAAGTCGGCACCTTGAGCTCTGCCATGTTCTTCAAGCTATTCCTGAACACAGCCATCATGGGATTCTGCTGCCAAGAGGGGGTGTATTTGGTCTGCAGCGGTGTTTAGGTGGGTGGTACGTGTCAAAGTAGCGTCTATGTGAATGCTCGCAGAGTATTGTAACCAGATGATCAAAGACTACTTTTACATGCACAATATATACAGCTTTTTGACCTCATTTTGAATGCATTGTATCCAAAGCATGCTCCTAAAATCTGCATAATGTCGACATATCCCTCATGTCTTATGCCCCATTCAGAAAAAAAGGCCTAATTTGGAAAATCCAACTGGGATGTGCCGTTGCATCAATTTCAATATTTGGAAAAATAGTGGTATGTCAGTGTGCATGTAAACACAGTCATTGTTATTCACTGGGTTAAATGTTGGGGCTGAGCAGCGTATAAGATGTCGATGTTGTGTTTAAAGCTTGTTCTGCTGCCCCCAGGTAGCCACAAGCAAACTATTAATGCAGCTTTAAGAGTTGACTCTGCACATATTTCAGACAGCGATGGGACCTTAGCGCTGCATGAACTGTGTTAATGCAGTAAAATGCAGATCTGTGTGAGACTCAAGCAGCAACGGGGATTAAAAGTGTTTGGAAAACTAATAATTATCCTTTTAAAACTCACCCTGCCTGGTCTTTCTCTAGACCATAGGCCCGCTGTGTATCTA
The DNA here is from genome assembly GCF_039877785.1 of Chaetodon trifascialis. Taxonomy (NCBI): domain Eukaryota; kingdom Metazoa; phylum Chordata; class Actinopteri; order Chaetodontiformes; family Chaetodontidae; genus Chaetodon; species Chaetodon trifascialis. The sequence goes on from NC_092069.1 coordinate 22,670,938, forward strand.
AAGTGCAGCATATGTTTCTGTGCACCAGCCAGCAGCCAGGTGAGTGCAGCTAGTGTCTATAGAAAGTGAATTATGGAGAAGTGAGGTGGATTGAATTAGAGACCCTAAGAGGATGATAGAAGTCATGCTGGGGCCAGGTCTCTTACAAAAACCACTTACACTTAACAACATGGCTCACCGCTGCTTGCTTTTACGAGGGGATGCCGCTGTAGCCTAATTCCCAGTCCATCTCCCCCCAGACATGTACAGTACATTAACAGGAGTCAACTCTTAATCACAGATTTACAGGCCGCCGAAGACACTCCGCGCCGCAGAGTTCGCTCTGCGATGCTAATGAACCCATCCGCGTCCTCGCCTCTCGCCCTCCATCCATCTCTGCCAGCTTGTCATCTCGCACCTTTCCCTGTCGTCCCTCTGTCCATCCCTCCATCCTCCTCATCGCTCATCTTTTCTTCTCGATTTCTGCCTGCCGCTCTGTCCCTCTGTCATTTCAATCCATCTTCCCGCCCGCCGCCACGTGACTCAGACACAACGGAGGGATTCAACTCCCACTATGGGCTTTGTTTACACGCGCAAGCCCGTCGGATCAGGCGTGTGTGTGCACTTTGATCATTAAAGTATAAGAGGAAAGAAAAGGGGAAGAGTTAGCGAGTGTGGTCTTGTGCATATTAAGGTTTTAATGTATTCATAAATGTCTTTAAAGCATGCTGAAACCGAATGAGTAACGATTTAAAGCTACAATCTGGAAGATCACAGCTTCTGCTCAGTTTAGCATCTTCCTTGCTGCGCGCTTCCAAGAAATCACTTGGAAATCAAAGAGCGTGGATGTCTTTTTACTTGAATTTCACACTCTGAAAGTGCGCTTACTCTTCCCGTGCATGAGACAGTTTTCCCAGGAAAACTTGTCCTCAACCTGAATGTTTGGGGACAACAAACACTTCCTGCATGTGGTATTTCTTAATTCAGCTGGTACCAAAAACGTCAGCGAAATCTAGTTTAATTTGGCAGATTCCACACTTCATAGTTTCATGCATACAGCGCGAACTTCCACATCCACGCTTGTGTAAGTGTAACAGAGAATTAAAGACTCCATCAGTGACTTGGGGGGGAAAAAATAGGTCAACTAGAAGCAGGCAGGCAGAGTGGAAAGGAGGGTGGGAGGGAGGGGGGCATTTCTCAGCAACAGACTGCCATACAGTATATAGACTATTCATGAATAAGCTCTGTGTAAGCCTTGGGCACTGCTGTGGCCCCGTTACTATGGCGTCCATGGTGAGGGGCCGAGGAATGTGGCCTTACTGGGCAACGGGGATGGAGAGGGAGGGGGGAAGGAGGAGATCTGGAGAGGGGTCTTTGCTTTGGACTGCTTTAGTCACTGGTCACATCTCCACCTTTTAGCCCGAGCACAGCCCCTGTCGCTCTCTTCTTCTGCTCTCTCATTGTCCCCCTGAGTCCCTCTGAGCCGCCTTCATCTTCATCTTCACACGTCCTGATTCTCTCCTTGAAATCCATCGCTCCGGCTCTCTCTGTCTTCCTCTGACCGTGTCACTATCCCTTCATCCTCACCTGCTCCCTCTTTCATCTCGGATCTCACACCTGAGTCCCTGCACAGCATATTTGTCTACTAGCAGTGTGTATGTGTGTGTGTGTGTGTGTGTGTGTGTGTGTGTGTGTGTGTGTGTGCGCGCAGTGCCGAGGCTATACTTCCTGCTGGTTCGCCATCTGTTGCTCTCGTCAGCTGACTGGATGAACCCGTGCTTCTGACGCCTCTGACCTGCATGTGTGCACACGTGTGCGTATCCCTTTGCATAAAAACCACTGTCTGCATCGAGAAACCACAGCGCTTCAAGCTCATCTGGTCTTTTGGTATCACTGTGACTCACAACAAGACGGGAACCGGCGGCGACATCTCAGCGTCTGACTCTAACTCTGGCCTTTCCCGCTCGAGCCAAACAAGCGACGTCCACGCAGGTGCCGCCGGGGTCGGTGGGCGACGCCAGCGAATGTCGCAGGGAGCCGACGAGGCACGTGAGAAGAGAGGGAGACGGAGGGAGAAAGGGGGGGAAAGTGCAGAGGCAGCAAACACGAAAAGCCACTTCTCTCTCCACTCCACTTCCCACTCAGCTCTGCCTGTGTCTTTGTGTGCGATGGTCAGTGCAGCCGAGTGCAAGAGCAAGACCAACGAACACCTCCCCACCCCCCCCCCACACACATAAACCACAATCCCCCATCACCACCACCCATGCCAGTATTATAATCACCCGTCACCCCCCCCCCACAGCAGAGCCAGCTGACCTACTTCCTGTCTAGCCAGTCCAGTGGTTGACTGTACACTCATCTGACATAGTCTTTGTGTGTGTGTGTGTGTGTGTGTGTGTGTGTGTGTGTGTGTGTGTGTGTGTGTGTGTGTGTGTGTGTGTGTGTGTTGGGGGGGCTATCATGAGAGGTGGGAATAGATGAAAAGATGGAAAAATGTGAAGTAGAACAGTGCAGATGAAGAGATAAAGAGTGTATTTTGTAAAAGTTGGACAGTCCTGTCCAGACATGCTGACGGATTAATCTTGCTTTTCTAAAGACTTCTGTGATATTCACCTGAAGATTTCACGCCGCTGCTGTGCAAAACATTTACGTTTGAGGAAAGAGGACTGAATCACACTCCTGCGGAGGAGTTACGCTGTGAAGTTTTACTGTTTTACTTCCCCTTAACCTGCTTAAAGGCTGGAAAAAATCATCTGTTCTGCTCTGTTTTAGCTTGTTCCAACTTTTGATTGAAGCCACCGTGACGTTTACACTGAGGGGAAATGCTCAAACCCGAGAGTTTTTCATGGCTGCACAAATGGAAACGTCTCAGGATGAAGTTATGTGTGTTTATGCAAAGCTCAGCTGCGCAGAAAGTTTGGAACGAGCGACCCATCGGCAGGTCGGCGGGTTTTAAGAGGTTACAGAGGCGCTTTGAAATGTCATGTTTGAGAAATATTTACAGGCCAAAGAGGATCTTCCTCTCTCTGTTAATGAGCTGTACAAATAAAAGAGGTCTCAGATGATCACTTTTGATCAACGCGCTCATTTAAATTCACATACATGACATCGTAAAAACGAATGTGAGCATTTGTATGTGTGTGCGTCCCTGTGGCTGCCTCTTAGTCACAGCGAGGGACACGAGCTTGACATCACGCCTCTGAAAAGAACAGGACATGCATGGGCTGACTCCCAATGCACAGACGCTTCCCTCCTCTTCCTCATTCATCTTCATCTCTGTCTGTCTCACTCCCCCTCTCCTCTCATGCTCTCCTTTCCATTCTACTGCTCAAAACACGCCACATGCCATGGGTGCAAACCTCAAAAGTAACCACAATTCATTCACTGTTCCCTGTGAGCGTCTCTCCTCATGCAGGCAGGGCAGGGATGGATAATGCTAAGAGACAGAGCGGCTGGCAGATAGACAGGGAGGCGCATTCAGCCAGTCAGACAAACAAGATGCTTGGAAAACACAATGGGGTGATAAAATTGATAAGAAAGAAAGAAGAGCATCGGGTGGATGGATGCGACTGAAGAAGAAACACAAGCAAAGGGACAAGAACAGAGGGGAAGAGACAGACATAAAAACAGACGAGCGGACACAATCAAGCAGACGAGGAAGCAGGTAAATACGGGCAGGCAGACAACAGCTGCATTGTGTGTGTGCGTGTTGTTCTCAGTGTGTTTGTGTGTGATGTGGTTTCGTCTCTCACAGCAGCAAACAGGTCTTCAGCTGAAGCCCCTTCCTCATGTGCAGCATGTCATGCTTGCAGACATTAGAAGCACACACACACTGAGAACAACACACACCGTGCCCGGCAAAGCGAAAACATGGGCATCCACGCATTAACACAAGCGGAGGACGCTGTGTGAGAGTGTGTGTGTCTGTGTGTGTGTGTGTGTGTGTGTGTGTGTGTGTGTGTGTGTGTGTCTGTGTGAGTGTGTTGTCGTTTGCAGCACACATCGGATGAACAAAAGAATATTGCAGCAGGCAAAGCTTCAGCTTCAGCAGAATGAGGGCTACATTGACTACAGGTAGGTTCTCACACACACACACACACACACACACACACACACACACACACACACACACACACACACACACACACACACACACACACACATGCACACACACCAGGTGAACAGCCCGAAAAACAGCAGGAGGGGAAACTAGTTTGCCATTAAGAGGCGAGAACTGTGCAGCAAAGACAAATTGGGCTTGAAATCAAGGAACAGCTTCTGCCTCGCTCTCTAACACACGAGCCAAGAGGATCGGCAGCGCGTGGGAGAAATAGGTTAAATTCCACTGCTGTCTGAATCAAGGCTGATGGGCCTATAATAGGCTGTGAAAGAAAGAGAGACACACACAACCCCACACTATCCAGGTCAGCAGAATCCCAGCCACCTCAGCATCACACACTCCAGCCTTCCTGCGTCTGACGCGGGATGGATAAGGCACGAGATGCACGAGGCAGCTTCCATGTTAGTTAATATCTAAATATAATTTGATCTATAATTTATCACATTGTGGCGGCCTGGCTGCCCGTCTCCCACACATCCGCCTCTCGCAGCCTCCTCTGCTCTCCTGCCGGTTGCTATTCATGGAGCGCTGTCAGGTGCGAGAGAGCGAGGAACGCGCGCGCGCACGACGCCACAAACACACACATACACACACACGCACGCACGCACCACTTTCTCTCTCGTGAAGCTGCACATGAAAAATGCTAGAAATGTCACCCATCATCTCACCCTCAAAGCGGACAGGTCGATTTCGTCCAGACTCCGAGCTGGAGAGTCACTCGCCATGATGGAGGACGCAAAGAGCCGCTCTCAGTTTCCCGATATCCTGAAACGGCCTTTGCCTGTCACGACTGTGTGGTCCTCTCTGCCGCTCGGTCTCTGCTGTCCTACACAGTGATGTTTCAGCGATGGACAAAATAGCACCAGTCTCCTTGCGATCGGCAGCGGGACGTGCCTGGGGCCCGGAGCGCACAGCTAGAGCGCAAACGCGGGGAGGATGGGAAGCGAGTGCGCCGGGTACGTTAGCACCTCCAGGTCCATGTCTGCGGGGTGGAGACGGTACAGAGAAAGGTGAAGCGCTGTGGAGAGCGGATTGCTGCTACTGTTGGTCTTGGAGCCGCTGCTGTGACAGCCAGTGAGTGTGCAGAGGGGAGGGAGGGGGAGCGCACCGCAAACCACGCCTGGTCCTGGGCGGGGTTTGGTGAGGCAGCAGGGACTCCCAAACTTTTTTTTGGTTTGCAACAGCCCTCATTACACACTGACTGAGACTGACTGATACGGCTACTTATAGTATTGATTCGTTCTGTCATTTTTACTATCCTAAGTTTTTCAGTTTAGTACTAAGAAACAAGAAACACACACACGTGAATGCATGTATATATACATATAGTTCAAACAAATCATCTATCAATCTCTCCGTATGGATTTGACTCTTCCTGATTTCCACTGGAAACACAACAGAAATACAAAAACAGAAGACAAACTAAGCACATTTCTCTTTTTCCCTCCCTCTGTTTAGTTTATTTGTTTATATAAACAAAATAATAAGAACACCTACAGTATGGTCCAATCCAGCGCAGCGACTACACAAATGATGAGATGAGAGAAACGTTTAAGCTGAAGCAACACCTTAATGCCACAGTCAACATGAATGTTAGTGTTAAAGTGGAAGATGTGGATTTATCATTTTGTGTTTGGATTGTCACATGTTCCTGATATTTTGTCCGTTCTGCACAACAACATTGCATTTTCTCTCACTTGGCACATCAGGGATTTAGCATTGCACTTTCATGGAGAGGCAAGAGACACAAGATACAAATGATAGTGAGAAATAACGCAGCAGAGGCCAAGCTATTCTTAAGAGTGCTGAAATGCATTTAAGTACATTTACTCAAGTGCTATACTTAAGTACAATTTATAGGTATCGCTTTCCTCTTTATGCTGCTACACTGACAGTTGCAGTTGCTTTGCAGGTTCAGATTTAACACACTGTACTGAGATTACTCCTGCATGATACATCCTTATAGATTAAAGTTGCCAAGTGTTGCTGTATGAAGTATTAGGAACAGGCTCCTCATCCTCCATGAAGACAGGAATGTTATATAAAGACACAGGAGGCTTTCATTTTGATATATTTACATACTTTTGCTTGTAATGAATTAGCAAACATCTGAGCACTCGTTCCACCCCTGATTCAGACCTTTATTCCCTCATCCCTCGTCTACATTTCCCATGCTGCAACTGAACAGTCGTTCTTTTCGGAGTTTAGGAGTTGAAGTCAGAGTTTGGAAAGCTCCCTTCAACTGTTTTCACAGGCTGAAGCGTAAACTGATCTTCATGTGTAAAACTGATGCTCCCAACCTGTGAGATTAAAGCTCAAAATAATATTCCCATTACGGTGGAGGAAATGACAGTCAATGAGAGAGGAGATAATGAGTGAACTCTGCCAATGATAAAATGAACATTAGGAGACAATAAATCAGCCCAAATGCAAGAAATGAGAGACGGGATTTGTGAAGATGTTAGAGAGCGAGTTACCTGATGCACATGAGCGCATGTCCACGCAGTCCTGCAGGTGTTGAATTTTTGTTCCAATCATCTTTAAACATTGCTGATTTGACACCTGACCGGTGACAATGGTGCGGCTGGTGCTGAAAAAGCGTCGGCAGTGGCTTTGCACAAAAGGCCTTTTCTCTTTCAGACTTTTTCTCGTACCCTAACGTGAAGAGGAGAATTCTAAGGAATCAGATCAGATCGTGTTGTTTAATCATGGCCTCATGTTTGTCTTGCATAATCTGTGCTTAATCTTTCCAGGGAAGGTGAGAGGGCTTCTCTCAGGTGTCAGTGTTTTTCCACAGAATTCAACTTTCCTTTTCTCTGTTTTGTTCCTTGTGGTTTTCCAAAGAACTTCCCTACAATTGCGTTGATTGGACAGACAAGCGTTAACAGCAGAAGTACCACATTTCACACGACCGACATGTCAGTCTTTTGATTTACAATACAAGAAAAGCAAGCTCGACAAGCGGCAACTTTCCTTGTGTTATACAACATTGGCACTGACAGTGGATTTCATGAATCAACAGCTTCATTTTTCATTTTTTCAAAATCTCAAATCTATGAGCTGCTGCGTGCGTTCACCTCCGACATTACTTACAAGAGATAAAAAAAATCCCAAGATATTTTTATTTGTTAGCAATTTAAATTATGAGTTACACTTTGTTAAATGAACAGACATAAATTAGAAACACTTTCAACTGTAAAAAGAGGATATTTTACATGAGCAGAGTGGAAGCAAGAGCAGCTGAACTGAGGCCAAAGGCTGCAGAGAGCTGACGGAGAAAACGGCTGCGTGATGGCTGTGACAAAGCAACAGAGGTTCAGTTTCAAATCCACGAACCATCCACACAACCATGCGGCACATTTAAAAAAAAAAAGAATGTTAAATGATTCATAATTCATAAATAATGCAATGACAAATACAGCAAGGGTAAACAATACAGACCATATTGTCAAAATCATGAAAGAGCGAAAATCAAAATGGTTTGAGTCTTTGCAGAAACAAAGAGCATAAAGTTTCCAAACGTTAGCGCTTCAGTTGAGGTTCAACTCCCTGGTCCCATTTAAAGATGAATATTTCATCATCAGATCTCACACAATGTCTGCTTCTGTTAGATAAATGCCACTGATTCCTATGTCAGGTGCGTCACAGACACTAAAACAGTAAGGGCTCTGCCAGATGAAACAACTGAGAAACAATGGAGAGTAGAGTCTAAAGGAGTGGTTCTTTAGCTTCACATTTAGAGGAGGTTGGTGTTCAAACGAGATACTGTGAAAACTGTGAAAAATTAAAAGAAATCAGAAAACATAAAGTCCGTACATTCACACATTCTGCCTCGAAACCCTGTAAAAGCTCTGTTTCTTCTTGACAGATGTAGGTTGTGTTACTTTACAAAAAGAGAATTTTCTATTTGCTCCAGCAAGAAATCACTGGAACAGACAGGAAATGTAAGAAGCAATTTCAGTGTGTTTGCTTCATATGAAGGCTTTGGCCTGCTGGGTAACTGCGCACAATGAGAAGCTAGAAGACCTGGAGAGGAGAGGAGGGTTAAAGACGACGTCCCATCCTCATTATCATCAACGAAGTGACAGTTAATGAAATATTCTGACTCTCCCAGTGCTGAGAAGAACTTCAGGAGCCACTTCGCTTAAGCAAAAAGTCCCATTTTGTGGGTGAAGATCCTACATTTACAATACTGCACCTCAACGGAGTCGTTCTTTAGGATTCAGGAGTCCTGTGTGAGGTTTGAAAGAGATGCCTCCACACAGGACTCCTGTTTAATCATTAAAACTGTCACACAGACAGAGTCAGACTGGAAAGCCCCTTCAGAGCCACACGACGTATCATACGGCTGAAGAGTAAACTGAACTTCATGTGTAAAAATCAAATTACAGAATAATATTCCCATTGTGGTCGAGGCAGCTGATAAGAGAGGAAATAACGACTGATTCTGCCAATGATAAAAAGCACTTCAGGAGCCACGAAATCAGCCTAAACGCACGTCATGCAGAGAGAGACCAGGTTTGTCATGTCATGAAGAGGGAGTGGAGTTACCTGCAGGATGCACAGGTACGCATGTCCACACAACCCCGCAGGTACTGAAACTCCTCTGCTCCAATCAAATGTACAGTGCTGAGTATGATTTGGCACCTGACCAGAGGAAATGATGCAGCACATTGGAAAACTGCTTGCCAAAGACACGTCAACAGGCAAAGACACAACGAGGGAAGCCCAACGTGCCCAACGGAATTCGAAGGAACCACATCTTATTGACAGGTGCTCATTAATTATGGCCTCCTACTCTATACTTAATCAGGTGTTAACATTTTCCCACAGAATTCATCCGCTGACTTTCCTTTCCTTTTCTCGTGGAAGGAAGCCTTTGTTGTGCTCCGTGCAGGTTTACAAAGAATTTCCCTTGAGTTTACAACAGCAGTTATACAACATCTGCAGACACTGAAAGTGATGAGCGCTGACAATTCTAAGGAAGCAGGTCCATTGACCACAGTGTGCGACACCAAATCCCTACTGGCAGGAAAGAGGGCTCTTCGTCTGTCATGTGTGTTTTAAGGATTTCACTTGTTCTGTTACCTTGCTTATCTTGCACACATAAGAATGAATAGTACAACTGCCATGCTCCACATGAATGACATATGTCAGTCTTGTCATTTAAAACACCAGCAAAAAGACTAAAGATCACCTGCTAGCTGTACACTAACTGCATTTGTAAGACGCTAGCACCATCTATTGAGCGGAGAGGAAATGACACCTTTGAATTTGTGGGCCGATTGTCTCATCCACACTCTGAAGTTTGCCGTCTGGCACGATCATTTTCCTCCGTAGCCTTTGATCATTCGCCCTCGGCCATAATAAGTCTCGACTCATCCTTCTGGAGACAGTGTGATAAAACTGAGTTGGGTTAGCTTTTGCACCTGGGTCGGCTCAACACTCTGATCTCAGCATTAAAGCGTCTCTGAGCGTCCCTCGTGTCTCTGAGGGGTGTTCCAGAGATGTGATTGGTACATGCATTACAGTAATCATGTTAAGAAGATCTGAGCACAGTTAGTAAATCATGCACCGCTGTTAAATCAGTAAAATTGTCTCTGTGCGTGTGCTGCAGCACATTTCGGATTTGTTTTACATAAACGATCCTCAAGGTGTATCTGATATAGCTAGCTTTTAAACGCAGGCTCAACAGCACAGTGCGAGCTCATAAACAGCACACGTAGCACGAATGCACCTCACAAGTATACATCACAAACTCTGTAGAGCGCATGCATCATCGTCCCTGTGTTTCAATTGAGCTAAGAGCCGAGTATTTGTTAGTTTCATTGTCAAAACCTTTACTCCCGCCTCACCCTGGTCCCTTCCTCGCCGTCTTGTGAGCTTTTCCAGCAGTCCAAAGGTCGAAGTGCCTGGAGCTGAGTTTTATTCCCAAAGCCCCAAGTCCACGTGCCTGTTTTTCATCTCCACAGCTTGAATGCAGTCACAAAGCAATAAAGAAATGTCCTCAAGTGCGACACCGTCTTGTTCTTCATATATCCCAAAACCTAGCGCTTACCCTGTAAGCTGTAACTACTGTTTAGGATTTTCAGCAGAAACAGATTTGAGAGAATAATCAATGCCCAGCAGTCATTTCAATCCAGAGGAGATGCAGGAAACAGACCCTCATTTCTGGATCGAAGGCGATCTCTTGCAAATCCAATATTACACATATGATGACAACCACAATGCAGATCCTTCGCCCAGGATGCTGAAGAAATGGTTCAACTCAAATGTGTAAGCGCGGCACGTCCTTTACGTCCAGACCTCAGTTGGGACCATGGCCTCCTTCGATCCAACAGGCGGCATGAGGTTCTGCTCGGACAGGAAGTCTAGAGGAAACTGGACCAGGAAGCCTCGGATTTTGCGCAGCTCCTCCTGAGCGCGGGCCGGGTCGGTCTGGGCCAGCCCTGGTTTGGACTGGTACTGCTCCAGCTCGGACCTGTTCCGCACCAGGGAGGAAGGAAGGCAGCGAAACACCTGCAGCAAAACACAGACACGAAATGCACCAGGTTTAGCTACTCTTGACTGTTAGTGGGACGGCAGTGTTAGTCCACCATGGTTGATATCTAAATATCCCATTGGATGGACATCCCTGATATTTGGGAAAATATTCAAGGTTCTCTGAGGTCCTGCCTACATGGGCAACATCGACCCCTTGGACTGACCCATTTATCAGGCCATGTAGTCCCTACACAGAGATGGCTCTTGCATGTGTTCCAAAGTTGGGTCCCTCCTAACAACAAGTTTAATCCTGCATGAATCCACGTGGGCAATTGACACAGGGCAATTATTAAAACCCCTGGACAACCCACAGCCCATTCACTACCCACATGGGCCCCACAGACGAACACAGATGGGAGATTCAGCTCAAACTTTGAGCTTCAGCTCGACTTGAGCCGACAGTAAGCACAGCTGAGGCTGACGATGTAGGACGGACCAAGTCTGACTGACAATACAAAGTTAAGCTTGAGTCTGAGATGGCCACGCCCAGAATGGCCACGACAAAGAGGACAAATCCCTGTCAAAATGTTTTAACACCATCTGGCACGTGTGCTTCCTCCTCAGCCTGACGACTGAGATTTAATTCCACGCATACCTTCTCATAAATGGTGGCGTTGCGGCCAGCGGTGGTCATCCACACCTCCTTGTAGAAGCGATCGCTGATGGGGTCAGACAGGTCGATGGTGGTGTCAGTGTGTCCTCCGAGGACAGTCCTGCTCAGAGAGAGGCCGAAAGAGACGAGAAACAAGGAGTACAGTCGGTTAAAAATGAAGCCTTTTCGCTCTTTTTGTTGTAAATGTTTCTGTCAGATGGCACCACCTCTCCAGAACGTCCACAGTGCTTATATTTAGGACTTTTAAAACTGCGGGAATAATGGTGACAGATCTATTCAAGCTGTTAGCTTAAAGCAAAACTTTGAAGAGCTGCATAATGTTTCCACTGGATTAAATCAGGCTTCTTCCTCTTTCTGACACACACACACACACACACACACACACACACACACACACACACACACACACACCTGAAGCACTCGAGGCGAAGCTGAAGTGCGTAGGCTCCAGCTTCATACTCCCGTCCGTCCATCACCGAAGGGACGCTTTCCGAGTCCTCGACAATCACCGCCACCTCGCTGTCGCGTTTACCCAGCATGCTTCTGTCGTTGATGTTAGCAGAGCCTGAAACAAACGAATCGGGATGGAAACTGAACCTTTGCGTGAACTCTTTCAACATATTAAATAGAAGTATAGTAATGGGTCCCACTGCAGACTAAATGACAGATAACAGATCTTATGCATTTATTTGACTTAGCTTATTATCATGAATACAAATGAATAAAAAATTGATGTTGCTGTGATGAAGGGGAGCGTTCAGGAACAATTTTCAGCCTTTTGATTTGTTCCTCCTTTGCTAAGTCAGAGGGTGAGCTGCACCTTGTGAGCCAGCAGAGGGCGCTGCAGAGCTACGCTGCAGCTGTCTCCACAAAATTTAAACAGCGTTTGTATGCACGTTTTTTAGCTGCACACATGGTACAGAAAGAGAAAATAAAGCCAGATTTTCAGTTTTATCACATTTCCACGGTGTCAAGGCAGAGTGGCCTCGAATAGTAGCTGGCGAAAAACGACATGAGAGAAATTAAAAGAGACAGAAGGTGATGGAAGCAGATGAGAGACTAACCGATGATGACTGTGTTGTCGTCAGCGATGAGCATCTTGCTGTGGACGTAGATGAGCTCTGTGATCACACGTCCCTCCAGCTCGGCGTGAGTCCGAAGACCAGCAAAGGAGATGTAGTTCATCCACTGGTCATCCACTGGGAGAGGAAAGGAAAGGAAAGGAAAGGAAAGGAAAGGAAAGGAAAGGAAAGGAAAGGAAAGGAAAGGAAAGGAAAGGAAAGGAAAGGAAAGGAAAGGAAAGGAAAGGAAAAACACAAAGTTTTGAGTACATTATTAAGATTATATTTGAATAGGGGATGATTAGCACTTTTCCAACTCTCACCTTAATATCAGGTGTCAGATATTTAATGTTGAGTTGATTCTTGTACTTACTCTCCTTTTTCAGCTGGGAGATGATGGAGTGTTCTCCTCTGATCATGGTCCTGAGGAGGCAGGAGATCCAAACTCATCAAAAAGTACATGAATATTGAATCAGCTTGAAATAAAGACAATACAGTTGACTTGTAATGGCTCTCGTTTCCCCTCGCTGTTCCTCTTTCGGTGTTAACCTGGGCCTCGTCACAGTGTCGTGTGGTTCACCTGTAGTTGAAGTGCATGACAGCCTGGATGGCGTTCCCTCCCCCGGTGGTGATGTCCCCCTCAAAACCAGGAAGCAGCGGGGTGACCACATACACGCGGTACTTCTTACCCTCCCTGTGAGCAGTTACACAGCTTATCAGTGACACAGACACAGATCTTCCTTCCTATAATCGGAGGAACCACTTCAATAAAAGCACGGCTCAAATAAAGGGAAGTACTTGTGTGCTCTGATGATCCTCTCGATGATGGCGTCTCCGATCTTGTTGTACACCGTCTTGTTGTCGGCGCAGCTGATGAAGAACTGGTTCTGAGGCACGAGCCAGAAAACAGACAGAGCGAAGAAGCGTTTCACTCCACAGCCACGACAAACACCGGCAAAATGACTGCTATCAGAGCGAACCTCAGTGGAGCGACTTCATCACAGACTTTATAAACAAACTCTCGGAACAACCTCAGTTCACAGCCTTTTATTTTCACGTCCTGGCCTCGCTGCCGACGTACCTCGATGTAGATGTAGTGTTTGCTCTTGGCGATGACCTGGATGTAGGCATTATGGATGGACTCCTCATGGTACTTTATGCCCGCCGACCAATCTGCTGATGACCGCAACACCTTGTGCACACAGAGAGGATTATCAAAGAGGGAGTACTAAGACGGGCTGAATCATGACAGCTGAATCCATGTGAATGTGCATGACATGACACATGCTTAAATGAAAACACTAAAAAGACAATATATTGAATGTTTCATCTCATCAGCTTCATTCATTTTTGTAAATATCTGCTTATTCTGAATTTGCAGCTTTACAGCTTTTTTGAAATCAAGGTTGCAATAAGTGATCATTATAATGCAAAACCAAACACCTGTATGAGTAAAAAAAAGTATTTTTTCATGACTTTTCCCACCTTATAAAGAGCAACTTTGAGTACTTTTGTTTAACAATACTTACTGGAATAATTAAAGGTAAAAATAATGTGGAAATTCAAAGAGAGCCAAAGTTTAAAGACACATTTTCAGACTTGTTGTGTATTATTAGCTGTGGGTGCCACAAATAGTAAAGGACATAGCGTTCACAGAGGTGTCAACTGGAAACCAGGTGACAGACAAATTTATGAAACAGCCCAGAGAAAAAAAGAAAAAAGAACACTTTGTCTTAGAAGAAAACACGACGGGATCTCCACGCGCTTCTTATTTTAGTGAAACACCTCGCTCAAAGGTCGGCTCCTTGCGGCTAAAAACCCTTCAGCGAGTCCAAACCTTTGGAGTTATATAACTTTTAGGCCCGTGGAGACTTTTTTCTCTTTCATCTCTTTCCAGCAGCGTTCACAGACGGGGATTTGGGAGAAAAAGTGCAGAGAAAGTAGGAGTTTATACTGTTCTGTGCTCGCTCTGTGGTTCTTTTCACGGTTGGTGGACGGTTGGTTCTCATTTTGTGTAATTAGCAAGAAAGAAAACACATTTTCCCACAATTCATGTTGTTTTATGAGTGCAGTTAAGTCAAAACGCTGCTCTGTATTCAGTTCTCTTACCTGCACTTTGGCATTGATGCAGCCAGGGACCTGGTATCTGAGCTCATTGGCGCTGGAGTGAGACTTGGGCAGCAGGAATGGATAAGACAGGGAGCGATACTTTGGCTTCATGATCTGAAGGGGAGACAGGAGGAGAGCAGGCAGAGGGAGGGTAAATAAGAAGTGAGAGGAGGAATGGAAAAGGGCAAGAGAGGAGACAGAGAGGGAAAAGCTGATGCCATGGAGAGCGTGAGTGTGAGGATTAAGGTGGTTTTTCCAGTGTTACAGCCAGACGTTTCAACAGGTTAGTGTTTATTGTCCCGTTTCCATTGTTTTTTTTTTGCAGTAGAAGTCTTAAAGTCAATGTACATAGTGTGTGTTTGTGTGTGTGTACTGTACCTTAGTGAAGTTCCAGCGCTGAATGAAGTGTCTGGCCACATCCCGGGCACCTCTGCCATGAACCGCTGAGGCGATGTCGTGCCAAGGCATTCTGGGATATATGTACCTGTCGATGAAGTCTGCACGGAGTGAAGGCAGGAAGAAGGTGTGACAGGAAGAAGACAGAAGGAGAGGAGGAAGTGGAATAAATGTTTCTCTCTGTGTTTCTTTTTCATTAAACTGGCGTTACAGGAAAAATTAAAATCTTGATATTAAGTGGGGATATAAGGAAAATAATTTTAGACTAAGCAATAGCTTAAGACATAACTAAGAGTGTGTGTGAGCGTGTGCGTGTGTGTGTGTCGTGCACCATCAAAAGGTTTCTCCAGCTGGATCCAGTCCTTGTAGACAAAGTTGCAGTAGTCTTTTCCGTGCCAGAAGCGGGTGTTGCCCTGTAACTCTCCAACACCTGTCTTCAGGCTTCGCACTGAGCCACTTCCTGCACACACACACACACACACACACACACAGAATGAAGACATGCATACCAATGCATATCCCACCATGCTCACACTTTCCTCGCATTAACCCACCTGCGCTGTCGACGCTGCTGACGCTGTCTGCGTGCTGCAGAGTGTGCTTGTGCAGGTGTCGGTACAGACTGAAGCGAGCCCTCCTATTGCGTCCAATCCCCTTCAGCTTGGGCAGGTCCACCGGATCATTGGGCGGCGTCCCCCGTCCATTGCTCTTGGAGACGCCGTCGACGGATGTCACACCCTTCGTGGACGGAGGGTTGGTGGGGCCAGCCTGGGTGCATGAACACAGCAGGGATGCACGCTCAGCTGCTAGTTTGTTAGCTACACCTAGCTTAAGCTAACGCAGTTCAATGCAACACCTTAGAATAAGCCAAATCTTCATAAAAGTGATAACGTTCATTCACCTTGAAGACAGGTTTGGAGGTTGACTGAGGTGCTGTTGAATTGAATTTTATTACTCTGAAAGCTAATTCTGATATTTAGTCTAGCTTTGTTGATATAAATGACACAGAGATTGTCAATACACATTTAACTTATCGGTTATATCCACTTGAAAATTACAGTTTTGACTCACAGCAGCTGATCAACATTTTTTCCATCAATGTTTATCCTCTTGGTAGCAAGAAAATGGTCAGAAAATGCTAATAATAATAATGATGAAGCGCTCATGTGCTTCACAACAGCAAAACAAAATAAAAGCTAAACACACTCTAAAGAGCATAAAAGTGACAATAAAGTATATGGATATATACATACATGTATGGATATATATATAGGAAAACTGTGTCCACAAAGTTTGGTCATTTATCACCTGGGAACTACAAATATGAGCTTTTCTCATGGGAATGCAGCCACTGTTTTGCCTAAAAGGTACGTTTAAATGTGAAGTTTAGGAGTGATTCATCCTTTGTAGAACATCATTGTCCTCAGAAAATTTCATGAGAAGGTTCATGTTATTTTAATATTACAGAACAGGTGGAAATTCAGCAGACAGCGGCTGCAGAGGGTCACTGAACGCCTTTAGGCCTCGCTAACAGGGAAAAATCTTACTCATTATTATCTCTGGAGGTCAGCAGTGCAGCATGTGCTTGTGTAGTTGTGAATGCGTGTGCGCTCGTCCTTCACGTGTGTCATTAAAATGGAGAGGCCGGGTCGAGAGCTGCCGCTGTGAAAGTGTTTGTTCTTCTGATCTAACTCATCCACACTCGCCGTGTCCGCAGGCTGTCACTGAGTCTGTCACTGGCTGAGTTTGAATGAAATCATTTTCTCCGCTCCCCCTCTCCTCCTCATATTTGAACCATTTGTCAACCACATTTATTGCCAATAACTCCAAACTGCCGACAAGCCGTTTTAATGACTTGTGTGTGCGAGCGCGACAGACCTGCTCCAGGGCCACGGAGCGCGTCACGCTGCCGACGTCCGTCAGCCGGTGCTCTCTGTCGTCCCAGCGGCCGTACGCCAGGTCGATCCCGCCCACGAAGGCCACCGATTGGTCGATGACGACGATCTTCTCGTGATGCGCCCACAGGTAGACGGAGGAGGAGACGTGGTCGGGATGACGCATCACCTGAGCCACAACGTGAACAGCAGCACGCATGGATTCAAATACACGGCACAGGCAAAATACAATGTGTGATGTGTTTACAATAGACAGTCTGGTTTGCATATGTCACCTTGATGTTGGGGTGCAGGTGCATGAGAGTCCTCTTGCTGTAGCCCGAGTTGATGCCCAGGGCGAGCTCCACCTCCTTATACAGCATCACAAAGATCCGCACTCCCTGTTGCTGTAGAGAGACAGAGAGGAAAAACTATTTTAAGAACCTGCTCACATATTTCAACACGAAGCAGTACGAATCATTTGTGAGGAAAAGACTCTGATTGTTTTTAATTTAACACTTATTTAATGTGACATCCTATCATTCTTAGAGTTTGCAATTGAATAGTTTGTTTCTTGGGGTCTATGAATTGTCCCATGCTTTAATGCCGACTTACTGCCTTGCGTTTGAGGGTGCAGTCGAGCCTCCACCTGTTTCCCTCCACCACGGGCCTCTTCAGGAAAATCTCTGGACTCAGCCTGATGAAAAAGAGAGACAGATACAGGAAGGAGGAAACTTTCAGGTTTGAAGAGAATCAGAAAAAATCATTTAAAGATGCAGAAGAGTAATGTTTACATTCACTCTTTAAGGCTCCTGACACTGTACATATGATAGACATGACTTATAATAATATACTCTCATGAGTCACTCACATTGGCATCCTGAGTTTACATGTCTGTGATGCCATTGGCTAATATCACATAGGCTGACACCTCATTGGTTAAGACTATAAGCCCGGTGATTACTGCCTTGCAACTGAGGGATTTCAGCCACGTCAGGCTGCTGCACATTTGGCAACCAGGGACCATAAACTATTTCATTTTGTAATTACACTGTCAAGAATATTCTAACTGTGTCTAGAGACAAGTACAGTGTTTATTTCCCCTTGGAAAGGCGACACGAAACACGAATGCAGATCTGAAAGGTCACATTAAGATAAGACTGATCTTTAGATAAAACAGAGCAAAGCAGCTGATTGATCTTTAAACTGCATGGTTGCAATATACCGCTTACAGGTGAAGAGTATAAACGTCATCACATACTTGGATTACATGCCTAAAAAAATGGCAGATATAGACAGACAAGCAGACATGCATGCAACGTGCATGGCGGCACAGCTACACTTCCAAGTCATCAAAGACTTCAGAGGACACAGAGGGCGAGACAAAGAGGGTGTAGCAGAAGTGTGGAGAGACTATATGGAGACTGTGTTTTTCCATCGGTGTATTTCTATTCTGGGTGTGTGGATGAGGCTGTAATTAGAGCCAGTACTATTGTATTGCCTGCATGAGAGCCAGGGCTTGTGGGTAATACATAATGTAATGTGCAACAGCATGCACTACACAAACTGGGTATGAGGGTGTCAAGTTGTCCCCTCATTATTTGGCTGGAGCGTGACGGAGGTCTGAGCGTGTAACAAACTACTGAAATGAGCCTTTGCAGCTATTCTGCAGCACGTTCAGCTGGTGCGTGACTATTTTTACAGCATCACCTCCATCATCGTTGCAGCTTTTAGTGTTCAAACACACTATTACAGGTGCAAAGACAGATGGATATATGATAGCGATGCCTGATATGTGCGTGTGTCACATGATTCGACAACCTTAGCCTGCTCTTTTAAGATTCGTCTTTTGGGACATTTATTCAAGAATCCACAAACACATCCACATCACACACCGTACATCCAGTCATATGAGCACGGAGGTGTACGCTGAGGCTGCACTGGACGTTAAAGCTGTTAAAGCAGTGGGAAAAGAGGACCTTTATCGCAGCTTAAGTCCCAGTCTTGCAGCAAATATATCCATATTGTACAATGGCATCCAAAAATCAAAACAAGACAGTACAATATATATAAAGAAGAAGTGGGAAAAAGAAGGGATGGCAGTGGTCTCGGTGGAGAGTTGGGAAAGAGTATGTCAGCTACAGTGGAGGTCAGCGGGGTCAAACATATGGCGCGAGTTTTGTTGGAAGAACATTGTGAGATTTTTTATCACACCCATTCAGAAAGGACATCAGGGTCATGGTGACTTCTGTTGGAGACCATGTGGCACTAGTGGAGCCAATCACTTCCATATTTTCTGGGACTGCCAGGTTATCAGAGAATTTTGGGAAGAAATCCATAAACATATAACAAATGTAATGGGGAGGAATATTACCTTCAGCTATGAATCTATGTATCTGGGAGACAATGACTTTCACAATTGGATCAAGAATGATAAAAAATTGCTTTGTGTACTATTGGCAGCCAGTAAAAACTATTAGAAGAAAATGGCTTAAGGTAGAACCACCCACCACCGAGGAATGGATGGATATAGTACATAAAACTTACATTATGGAAAAACTTTCTCCCTAAGAGTACAAAGAGAAAAGAGAAAATTGGATTTGAGTACACAAAACCTGTTTGTATAAATTTTTTTTGTGGGTACCACTTGAATAAGATTTCTACTTAAGATGTTTTGGTTTTTATTTGTTTTCACTGTGTGTGAAAGTGAGAGGCCTCAGGTAGTGAGCTCCCCTGGTTCTGTTCACTACAGTACTTGAATGACTCAAAAATATCTTGGAAGAGCAGTGTGGAAAAGACACCTGGACTTTCTGGAATTGTCCTCGTCCAATTATCAAGGGGAATGGGGCGGACAATGCAAAGGAAAAGATACTTTAGGGGTGCAGGGACAGGACAGATGAAGCCCACTGAGCTGTTTATTCCCGGGTTTGTGCACCTTTACTCTGAAACTCACCACCAGTCTGTGATGAAGATTTCCTCTTTAGCCTCCTCCAAAGCATCAGCCACGTCCTCCATGTAAGTCTTTCCGTTCACATACCTGCAGGGGAAGAAGGACAGTGTTGTGAGAGCGGACGTCGCTGTCACGTGTGCTTGTGTTGACACACGTTTCACTTTTTGGAGCTCGCCTTAAAACTGCCACAAAACCACAGCCGGGTCGGCAGCAGAGTGGAAGTAAGAAAGAGCTTCCCAAACTTTCCCAGCACCGGGCTGCACCCTGTTTTTCAAACAATGTCTTTCCATTAGCTCACACCAGCACAGCACGCCTTCCCCTCAGGCTCCACGCTGAGCGCAGAAACGACACGATCACATTATCACATCAGTGATTCAATATCGCAGAATCTGCCAGCTGAGGGGGAGCGAGTGCAAAAAAAAAAAGAAAACAGACCTGAAAGAGAGAGCTGACTGCTCAGTCCTCTCAGGCATTTCCATAGTTACCAGCGGAGGCTAACAGGAAGGCAGAGGAAAGGAGGAGATGCTGAAAATGTGTGAGTTTTATTTATTTTACTCTTGAAGTTTTCTTGAACGGAGCTGTAAACGTGACACACAACAGAGGAACAAACAAACATGGCAGTTTGAAACTAATGCAAAACTTTGTTCCCCTAATAACCCGCCTTTGTATTTTTATTACTCTGCCTGTCTGCGACTGCCAGCATCAGCTCCGCTAATGGCCTCTCCCAGTGCTCTTACCACTTGGCAGGGATGTTTTCCTGCTCCTGGGCGAACGACCCGAAGCGGTGATCTCGGAGGAAAGCCTTCCCGTGGCTCCTCACGAAGCTCTCGATGCTTTGACCCCACCAGCGAGCGTGTCTGTAGCTGCTGCACTTGAACACCAGCGTCCTGATATGAATAAAACACATATATGCACAATAAACACATATATTTAGATTTTACTGGCTAATGAGGCAATGCTGTGATTTTTAGCTTAACGCGCCGCTGGTCAGTTTATAAAAGCAGGCTTTGTGTTTTTTATTTTATGGGATGGCAGAGCCCCATAATGATTCCTAAAATAAAATAAGGCCTGGACTACGAGAGCTGTAATGAAAAGGTGCTAAAGGAAACAATCCGCCCTGTGACAGCAGACCGTTAACAAGAGCTTTAAGCAACGAAGCTGACCGCAGTGAAGTTAGTTTTAAATCCTAATAATTATTTAAGATAAGATAAGATAAGATAAGATAAGATAAGATAAGATATACCTTTATTAGTTCCACAGTGGGGGAATTTCAGGTATTACAGCAGCAAAAGTGGATAGCAAACATAGAGGGCATCAGTAAAAGGACATTAAATATCAAACCAAACAATATAAACAAGGAGTAATGAAATTTGAGCAAACAATACAACAATACGATATTGCACATTGATATGAATATGAATAATCAGTACTGACATTGCACATTGAATGATAGCACTCCTGACTGGAGTATTGGATATGGTATAATTTGGAGATTTAAAATGTAAAAACAAGAGGTGTATCTCATGCAGCCAGTGGAGTACTATCATCCCATCATTACTCCGCTGGCTGCATGAGATGCACCTCTTGTTTTTACATTTTAAATCTCCAAATAATTATTAGGAGCGAATGTCTGTCGAATATCCAACTTAAAACTAACTTCACTGCGGTATGAATTTGTGAGTTTTGAGCCCACTGATGATCATTCATTCCTTTTTTTGGGAGCAAAGGTTGACATTTTCAGAGCGAGTTGGACAACAAAAATGCTTTACGCCACCTGAGATGAAAGAACCAGCAGACCTGAATGAAATGCGATACGTTTAAGCAAAGGGAGGGAGTTTTTCTCCATGTCTGCTATTGATCTCGTGTGTTCCACCTCCAGATAAAACCCACAAATGGATGCAACAGGTCCATGCCTGCCGTCTGGGGGATGAAAGCTGAACTGAAAGTCGATTTCTTTTACAAATCATCACACACACGCAGAAATATAACCTGGAGAGGCTGTCGATGCGGACTCCGTGTTTGGTCTCTGTGTCTTTGGAGTCCATCTTGATGCTGAACTCTTTGTCCAACAGCAGGACGAAGGAGATGGCCCCTGAGTCTGGCTTCATGTACAGCAGGCACGAGTCCTTCACCACCAGCCAGCTACAGGACACACACACAATCCTCATCATCATCACCATCATCATCATTAGGATTCATGAAGTGTCTGTCAGTGTGAAGCTCCCGCTGACTGCAGGGGACCGCTGTCTTATATTTCTTGTTTTAAAGAAAGGATGTAGGAAGAATATCGACATGTGGATGTAGGTGGACGGGCCGAGGGTTTCAAACGTGTGGGCTTCTTTTTTGTCTTGTCTTTAGAAAATAATAAATAAAAAAACCTGCTCACATAATAATTTGGCTGTGACAGAGAGAGAGGGAAACAAACAGACAAACAGATGAAGAGAGAGGCGAGCGTGCGCCAGTGCAGCTGGTTTGAAGATGCTGCTGAGATTCTGATAGCCAAAACCGGCGCTTATTACGGCGTGATCAGCGTTGTGTTGTTACATATGCAACGAGCGGCCGTTGTGTTTGAACACCCACAGTCAGACAGCTTCCTGCCAGAAATCTGCACGATTTCAGCAGCCATCACACCTACAATTCAGACAAGTTCGCCAGTTTCAAAGAAAATGCTAATCCTTCTGTCTAATCCGACTTTTATTATCATACGACGCCAAAAACTCAAAACGGCAGGAGAGCTGCGAGTATAATGAGGATAAATTTAAACTTTAAACCTTGTTCAACCGTCAGCATGTGAGAGACACAAGCAGAAAAAGACTGAAAGGCAAAGGTGAAGAAAGACACACAATGCACAAGGACAGATGTAACCACACACCGTTTGGACCAGCGGTAGCAGGCCTGGCTGTGACCACAGCAGTTCATGCCAGGGATACGATGCCCGCCCGAGCGCTTATAGATCATCCCTTCCCTGGGAGAGACAGAAAACAGTTACAAATCTTCTGCACTGGGATGCATAGAGGGCATAAAACAAAACAGGAGATGAGTGATGGGAAGCAGAAAACACTCACAGTCCTTTGGGCCCCAAGTCATGAATGAATGACATCTGGCTGACGTCAATGAACTCCATCTGAGAATAGACAGGAAGAGGCAGCACAGTGACTCTTGTACAGGCAGGCCAACAAAACCTGATACATACTGTGCTGTTCACATGTGACTGTGAGCAGGCAGCTATTAGATCCACGCACACCGCACCGTCCACCTGTGACTCATCTTCAATTACCTCAGCGTGTGTTGTCACCTCCGATGTGATCTTTTAATGCGTTAGAATGATGCACGGCAGCACACAGCTTGCACAATGCTACGGCTAATCATAGCATTGTCTGTGTTAAAGCTCCATAAATATCTAATGTGTTGCCAAGTTAATATAAGTACAGTAAATCAACACTGCTTTATTGATATGACCGTCTTGTGTTTCAGCTTAAATGAGTGGAAATGTGTCAACACGAAACACACAGTGCTTTGGGTAAACACACTGATCATCTGTGTCAACACTCAACGTTCCCTCATAAGGGCAGAGAGCAGTGAAATGCTGAAAAACACCCTTAATTATATTTACCTCCACAGTGCAGCGCAGGTATCTGCAGCAGCACATGACCAGTGCTGGAATGCATTTCTAATTTTGAGGTAATTGTATTTATTATTTTCAGATTTTACATAAAATGTTGCTCAAGGTGAATCCAGCCTTATTGGCTCGAGTAAGTCGTGGCTCGTTGTCACGTATCGCACGTCTCCAACAGAGAGACACTTTTCCTTTAACCTTTTCGGATGTTTATCGTTTAAACGACTGTAGAATTGAACCAATATTACACAAAAACGCCACAGGAAATTCAGGAAAATGAACCGAAATTTTATTTTTTCCTCTTTCCCATCAATCATCCCATGACCCTTCACATTTCTCTGGTGACGCTCTGGAGGGCTCCGGACCCATACGTTGGCAAACGCTGCCAAAGTGCATATAAAGTAGTTAAAAGCAGCTCCACCTGGAGCAGCCGCAGCAGTAAAATGCTGCTTACACAAAGACCGCTTTAACATTCATACTTGACTATAAATACATTTACTGATGCTTCTGGACTTTAAGTAGGATTTTAAATACTGGACTTTTATTAGTAATTGAGTATGTTTGCATTATTGTGTTAGTGCTTAAGGATGTGAATACTCCCTCCATCGCTGCACATGACACCTGTGGCTCATATCTGGAGATATTGATGATACACATAATTAGCACAAACGTGACTGCATAGATTGGCGGGCGGTCATCACGAGGCAAAGTTAAAGTGACACAGCTCGCAGCGCTTAGTACGATTACTCACAGTATGGTGATATTTGCGGTACATGGCCATCCTCAGCAGCTTGTTCAAATAGTCTTCTAATTGTCTCTGTAAAAACACACACACTGTATTTTGGCCACTGTGAGTATTTTAATGACAAACTCCATGCATTTCAACACATATGACATGCGCACACACATGCACACACACGCACTGGCAGTCGGAGAGGGTTTCAGAGGATACTGGCAAGGAGTTAAATGCCATGGCAACAAGCGAGTGCCAGGAGAGCTCCTTAAAATAAAGTGAAGTTACGACAACAGTACATTTTCCAAGCAGGAGAAGGGGCGAAAAAGCTGCCGAGGCGTACCCTCCTGCTGGACACCTGCTCGTCTCGCACCAGCTCGTCCCCCCCTCCCCGTGGCAGGGAGGGCATCTCCCTCACCTCGCTCTTCCTCACCGTCCTCCTCCTCACCGTGTGGCTGAGACAGGAAATCAAGAAAACAGTGAATTAAAATGCGATCGAAGCGAGCGCTTGACAAACAACATTTGGGAAATTGCTGTTTCTGTTCAACCGCTGCCCGAAAGCTAAAAGCGCTGAAATGAAAACGCATCATTTCCTGTGTGCTTTCCTGCCAGCGGGTGTTTGGACAAGCAAATCTAAAATCCTTCATAAAGTGACAGGTTGCAGAATCACTTATTTTACTGAAAACATGGGGACTTATTATTTTAGAGGCAAAATAACACCAACAGGCCGAGAGAAAGAGGGAGAGGAGGGGAGGGGGGGAAGTAAATCCTCTTAAAGTCCAAGGGTAGCATTCCTTTGTTTTCAAAGTGTGTGCACATCAGCAGTGAGAAATAAGGAGGCAGAGAGAGGGAGGGAGCAAGACGGAATAATAATGAAAAAGGAGAAAACAGGGAGTTCAAATGTCAGAGTACCACCGCGCCGTAGAGAGTATTACACAATAATTCAAAGATTACTGAAGCAGCAGATTAAAACACTGAAACCTGTAGTTTGACATTGATACCACTTATTTAATTGTCTGTAAGAAGCCAGAGCCAGGAGGCGATTAGCTTAGCTTAGCACAAAGACCAGCAGCTGGTCTGGCTCTGTTCAAAGATTTTTTAAAAATCCACCCGCCACCACCTCCAAGTTGTACCAATTAACATGCTGCCACACACAAATAGAAACGTAAAAATGATAAGTGGCGGGTTTAAGGCCGAATTAGACATCCTGGAGGCAACTTTTGATGCATTCAAGCACTGTTGGCACAGCAGGAATCCATGTGCACGTATAATGGGGAAACGCATTATTCCACGATGCTGCTCCTAGCCTAGACATGTATTCATCATTTAAATAGCTAAACGAGCTACTTTAGTTAGTTTGAAGCAGATACAAACAAACTTTAATTACAGTCATTGAGAAATACTTTCACCATAAAGTTCCTTGTAAATCAGACCCGGGCCGAGTCAGGTAAGGTGTGCCTTTATGCTAAGCTAAGCTAACTGTCCTCTGGCTCTAGCTGTTGTTTAGTGTGTAGAGAGCAGTCTAGAGCTAATGTTGATATTCAGGTAATTTTCCAGGAGCAGAATGCAGCATAAGCGTTGTGTCCATTAGTGTCTGCACATTTGCATTTGTGTGTGGGAGGGTAAGTGTGTGTGTGCGTGCGTGTGTGTGCGCACCAACCTGCGTGACGGCAGCGGTATCCTCATGAAAGTCTTGTACGTCTTCAGCTCTCTGTGAAGCTCCATGAAATGTTTCTCCTTCCTCTTAACCACCCAGGTGAACTCGCCGTGCTTCAGCTCGATCCTAAACACTGCTGGCAGAGACTGCACACACACGCACACACAAAAACACACACAACACATTAGGGGAAGGGTAGCAGTTAGTGATTTTAGTTGAGTTAGAAATGGTTATTTTAGAAGCAAAAATTGGGACCTGATGGGAAAAAAAGCAAAGGTAAGGAGTGCAAGGAAAGAACATAAAATGTCTGTCTTTGCAAAAATCCGGCCATAAATACTGTTTGTGTGTGTGTGCGTGCGCAGTACCTTGTTGACGCTCCTGTGGTGCGACAGGTTGAAGCGGTCCTGCGCGGTGGTGAACCTCTCCACCTCCAGGATCCGGGCACTGATGGACACAGTGGGCAGGTAGACCTTAGCGTTGGCCTCCTTGAAGCCCACTGTGGCATAGACGGCTGAGAACGGGATCCGACAGTCCCCTGACAGAAGAGAGGTGGGCGGTTAGCATGGGGGCTAACCCATTCTATGAAAACCACATCCATGGTGCATTATGGGAGCATTCACTGGACTCATAAACACACATGATCCTTTCTGATGCAGCATATCAACAGTCATGAAACATCATACATGTGAATTAAAACTTCAAGAGTCTTACGGATGCTCTTAACTAGTTGAACTACAGGTTGACTGATGGGCTTTTAGTACAGTTCATATTATGACTACCTGCACTCAAACGCACCTCATCAGTCACCAGTAGCAAGCACTTGTTACGCTAATCGTCCATGCAGTATCATAAGTGATCACTGCGTGCGTTAAGTGAAGTGAAGCAGATGTTGGTGCCTGGTAAGCAAGGTGCAATGCATTTTCCTGCATTTTAAAGAATCCATGCTGCTTCACAAGTGATTATTATGTATGTATAATCTGTCTGAATGAAGAATGGAACCTTAAGCTATAAAACTCATATGATAAATGTGTTGCGTCAAGCTTTAATATCACTATGAATGAGCTGGTATGCCGCCACTGTAACAGTTGCAGCCATTACAACCTCCCTTTGCATACACACACACTTATACACACACAATGTAATTCTCTACATTTCATAAGACTCTTGCATAAGATAATTCATTATAAGTCACATTTTATGACTGTCGATCTCGTGCATCAGACAGCATCATGTGTGTTACGGATGCATGATCATTCACTCTGAATGCCCCCATAATGCACCATAGCAGCAGTCTTCATAGAAAGTGTGATGTTTCTGCTTGTGCATGTAGGAGTTGCTCAGGCTGCTTGGGAGCGAGTAGGCTGCATCGCTGGAAAAGTCGGCCTTTGTTCAGGACTTTCATGTCTGCCTAGTTCGCGGCGTTAGGTCGAAATGTTTCAGTTTATTCTCCAGTAAAGTTTGTGAGATCTAGGAAAGATTCACCGTCATGCTCTCGCACTGTTAGATTGATTGAGCCCACTTAGCCGAGCTTCAGTTTTCTCTACATGATCCTGGGTACAAGCCTAAGAGGACAGAGGACACACTCATTGCTTTGGGCTTCTGTGGTTGAGTTTCCTGGAAGTTTAATCTCTTATCACCAGAGAAACTGGCTGCTTTGTTCGTTTATAATTGGCGGTTTTGCCAAGCTCTTACTGTCTTACTGTGTTTCCAGATCACACCTACAGCATGTGTTTGTGTGACTCAGGGTTATCTGCTTTGTTTGCTGTTAGATTTTCTTTTACATCTTGTTTTTGGGAGAAACGCGGGTGAAATCACACCTAAGCTTCCATCGTAGTCCGTCTCCTCCGCATCGCCTATGTCCAGCTCTCTGGTATCCAGGCTCTCCACGAGGTCGGCCATATTGATACCGTCAAGTTCGTCCGGGTTCGCTGTGACGTCAGAAACTTCAGATGTCACCAGGTTGAGACTACTGGTCGTGGGCGGAGCATTACCCAGCATGCTTAGCAGTTAGCCCCCAGAGCAGGGCGAGCCTAGAGGAGAGGAGGCACGATCATTTCCAAAAAATAAAACACTGTATATGCTGGAAAAATGAGTGTTTGAGTGTGTGTTTGCATGTCTTTGTTGAGTGGACACACTCCCACAGACAGGGCCTGCCATTTGACCTTTAACCCTCCAGTGATCATATACAGATCATGACCGGTTACACAAGACCCCGATGTTCTATTATAAGAGTCCCTGAAGGCCCCACGAGCATGCAGCCTCATTAACAAACGCACTCTAAAACAAACTGCAGCCACAGCTGGAACAGCTTTCTAGGTCACATGAGGTCACCACTCACGACACAGCAGCACTCAAAGCCCATCATTTTATTCCCTCATTTGGTGCTTTGACGATGGTGCTGGAGGAGAGCTTGGGCAAACATATCGGTCCAGAACCTCCCATAGGTGTTCAGCTCGGCTGAGATCTGTTTGCAGCGTAGCCATCCCATCATTTTCATGCTCGTAAAACTAAAACATATCCTGTCTGAAGCACTTGCATTTGTCATCTTCTCTTTGTTTTATTAGTAATCGCCTCCAGAGCCGTTCATTTCGCGATTTTTCTCAGGCAATATTTGCATTTTTTGACGCACAGTATGAGGAACGTCTGTACATTTTGTTCTCTGATACCACCTCAGGCCTGCGTGCACAGGTTAAAATGCTGTTTGTCATGAGAATTGCCGCAACCGAACGATTTTCTCTTGCAGCCATGCTTGCAGTCGGACGGCTTTTAAACCCTTAAACCTAAAACAGAGGGGGGCGTCATTCACTTTAGTTTTTTTTAGCAGCGATTATGACTGCATCAAAACCAGTAGGTTAGTGATTCACTGCACGTCTTTGTGCTACCTCAGCAGAGGTAGCCTGCACACACCCGTCCTCCCCAACCCCACCCAACCTCCCACCGCAGCACCTGAACTCCCATTTCTTTGGGAGTTATTGCGGCATAAAACGTGTCACCACTTCTGTGACTTCAGACGTTCCTGCAATAAAGCCAGTTAATGAATGGCTGAATTTAGCTGTTTGTACTGACACATGTAATGATCTCACTCACATAATCACACATGGTATCACGAGTTTAATGACTTATCATACACTCATACGGTGCAGATGAACATTTGTGTCACAGAAGATACTGACTGAAAATGATCAACTTAAGATCTGACGTATTAGACAACAGACAAAAAGTTTTTCTCTGAATCATTTTAAAAACACGACGCAAAATACAATTTAAAACGAGTAAATTTCCCATCAAAATCAGATCACATGATTACAGAATGAAAAGTTAAAAGTATTCTTGGCATTTAGCTCAAAAATTACGACGTGGCCATAAAAACTAACATTAGACTGATTTTGGTGCTAATATCCATCATTAATTTTACATTTCCAATAAATATCTTGCATCTCCTCCTTCATCCCACTGTTGGTCAATGCAATAAAATTCACAAAAGCCACAGTAGCTCATTTCTTTCTTCGAGTGAGGTTTGTAAAGATCTGGATTGTGACATCTTTGCCAAATATTACTTCATAAAAGATGTGGTCTGGAGTTTTGTCAGTGCGTCTGGGACCGACTGCAACCATAGGAGGTGGAGCTGCTGACGAAACAATGCGGTGATGTCATTTTTTCTGTGTAAGACGCCATGTTGTCAGTAAAACCTGACAAAGCTGAGCATCACACACACACATGCATACAGTCAGCCATACACCCCAAAATGAATTTAAAAAATGGCATGCACCCACAGCTGTGCAGTCATGTCACAATAACATACCGCTAATTATAGCGGTCGTGCATGACACCAAGAATAAACACAGTCAAACGACGACATCTCTACACCTCACAGGCAAATATTTGAGAATATACGCATGTTAACACACCATCACGTTCGGTAGATGTTTACTTATGGAGAAGCTCCTCAGTTCTTTGTTTTAGTTTCACTGTGCCTAACCTCACCAGAGCCCACAGCTCAGAACGGGGGTTCAGTTTCACAGGATAACCACTTCATGAGATGCCAAAAACCTGTTAAACCTGTTAGAAAAACGATTCTTCTTGTGTGCTTGTCACACTGCAGCTCCAACTTCATTTTAGCACCGAGAGCAGTCATCCGTAAAACGCTGCATTACTAAGAACAGGGTACAGGCAGGGAGTGGAAAATAAGAGCGCTGCAGCCAACAGCTGCACTGTAATCTGCATTTTAAGTCTCTGACCGCTGAAATCCAGAACGAAACACTCACAAAGAAAGACACTAAATACCACCAAGCAGTACGCTCAGCCATCCAAGACTACCCCATACGCATGTGGTCCATTGGCAAACCGCCCTCTGAGTCCAGATGGAGCAGAAAAGGATAAGAGGGAGAAAGCAAAGGAGAGACAGAGAGCTGCTGACTCAGCAGGGAAAGATTGTGAAAAGAGATTTTACTCAAGGAGTTTTTGGTCTGTTTACTCCTGAACTGCGGTACATCACAGCAGATCATTTCCTGCACTCCATCATGCTGAATCCCACATTTTTCCTTAATTGTTGTGACAAAAATTCTGTCCACTGTTTCGTGAGGTACCGGCAAACCAATTCAGTTCAAAAAGAAAAGCTACTCTCTCATACTGTTAACTCCAAAACAGCTGGGACGCTCGCTGTGCAAAACTTAAATAAAACAGAACGTGACGATTTGCTTTTTGACACATACTCAACTGAAAACAGTACAAAGACAATATATTTAATTTACACTCACATTGATTTTTGTAAATATCTGCTTAGTCTGAATCTGATGCAGCAACATGTTTCAAACAAGTTGGGACAGGAGCGACTAAAGACTGGGAAAATGCTCCAAAAACACCTGTTTGGATCATTCCACAGGTAAACAGGTTGATTGGTAACAGGTGATAGCATCATGATTGGGTATGAAAGGGGCATCCTGGAAAGGCTCAGTCGTTCACAAGTGAGGATGAAGCGAGGTTCACCACTTTGTGAACACATGACTGGATGAAGGAGATCACTACGCGGGCTGAGGAGCACTTTGTGAGCTGTTCTTTGCAAATGATTGCTTTCTATTTTTACCTGCATTTTACACAGCACCTTGGACTGGAGGTGTAATTAACGCTCCTGCAGACAACGTCAACAAGGCCTGTTGTTTAAAAAGATTTATCCTGCAGAGGAAACGTGTAAATATGTGTGTTCATGTGCTGCTATCTCATCCCAGTGATCCAAAATGTGTGCATTCATATGAAACAATGTGGAAAACGTTTCACAGCAGTCTGGTTAAATCAGACAGAAAACATCCCCTTACTGGAAATGCTGCTTAAAGTTTCAGAGAAGGCAGTTACACAGCCGTGACAGAACAATAAAAAAAGTCTGGTGATGGTGTATAAAAAGCTACAAGTGGAGCTATTAAAGTACTGTCGCCATTTTCTGAAAGAATTGTAAACAGAGGCAGTGTTTCGTTCCTCCTTAGGTTAAGCACTGAAGGATGAGCTTTCGGTGATTCATCAGATTTCTAGAACGTTTTCTCTGAGGCAAGTCCAGGCTGGAGCAACACAAACACATGAGACAGACTGAAGAAAAGAACAAAGTGACGAGTTTCCTTTCGGCGAGTGGAGGCCGAAGAAATCACACTCTCTTCCAGAGGTTTACCTTTAAGGACTTTCCATTGACTACCACGTCCAAACAGCTGTCTATCACGCCTAAATCTAACATCTGAGCCTGTATAACTTCTCTCCCACCAAAGTGCTAAATTCTTCTGCTAGGAGCTAAAAATGTTTGCGACAAGTTGATCCCACGCGAGCTCGTACACCAACAGATAACAGCTTGACGGTAAACATTCGCACTCCACTGAACAAGATCCAACACGCTCACACAGCCGAGAGGTACCGTCAGTCAGCCGTTACCTGCAGCGACCGCACGCTTCCTGCTGTGCCTGTGAAGGCGTTTACCTCTTCATTGATCCCATCATTTTCTCATTCTGATTCTGAAATAAGATCACTTTACTGCAGGACTTCAGCAGACTGTTGTTCAAATAGAACTCGAATAGAAAACAGCTCTTCAAGACTATTTCTAAAAGCAGTGTTTTCACATTCCTAAGCAGAGCATGTTTGTCCGTCGCTGAGTCAGCGGCCGCTCTAAATATCTCCCTGTGGACAGGATAGTGAACACAGCTGAGAATGAAGTGACATCTGAATTATTCCATCCTCATTGGACATGTTTAGTAAAGGGTCTGAACTGACTGAACGGACTGAAAAACCATTTAATCCAGTCCAACATAACCTCAAAGCAGCCTGATCTGAACTCTTTGCTAGCCAGTTAGTTAGCCGGTAGCAACATTAGCAGGTATGCAGTCAAAGGCGGGAGCCCTGGTTGAAAAAACACCTTTACTGCCCAAGCTTTTACACAAGTTAGTGAAGAAATGTGTTTGCGTATGCAGATCTGCGGTTTTTAGACTTTAATCATGACTCGCTTGAAGCCAAACTTCCTTGATTCATGACCACCAGGGCTTGTATTTGAGTGCACATTTTCCCACTGATCTTTCATGATGGTCAAAAATCTGAATGAATGCTAATGAATGAATGAATGTTGTTGCATGGAAATTACATAATGTTATAATAAAGTTTGTACTGTATTTAGCCTTCAAGGAGAAATACAGGCTCATTGTGTAAGTCTGTTGGTTAATTTGAACCATACATCTGGAAAATAGAACAAAGACAAAGCAGAAAACGCACATTCCTACAGAAGAAGTTCATCTTTTGTTTAAATCATTAATAACAAATATGATTTCGGTCTAGGTCGACACGCAGGATGCATCACTGGTGAAACTTTTGTGGGGAGTGAAGGAAATCTTAGATTCCAGACAGCGTATTTATGACAGTGCAGTTATCTCGCTGCTCTAAGAATATCCATGACCCCCCGACAGGCTTGACCCACCCAGAGGATAACTGGAGAGGGGCTGGGAATGCTGAAAGTGGCCTGAACGTCTGCCTGTGCAGACTCAGATGTCAAACATATGCACGCACGTCCGTGCATGAAAGTGCTGGTGATGTGTCTGCAGCGTGCGACCTGACGGGAGGCGAGCAGAGAGAGGACGAGAACGCAGTGGAATTCAGTGTTTGCAGCCGTTATCTCTCGACTCCATTCCAATGGAACGCTGCCTACTTCCTGCTTCCTGTCCTGTTGTCATGGCGATAGATTTAACAGCCAGCGAGCTACTCTGTATATAAATATCAACAGAAGCGGCTCAGAGCGTCCGCCTCTCCCTTCATGTGCTGGCATCCCTGTTAAATGTCAATTAGATGGAATCGACGCGTTGTGAACTCAGAGATGAAGAAGTGAAAGAATGAGTGGGAGAAGAACTGCGGCGGTTCAGCGCAGAGTGGCAGCGAGAGAGAAAAATGATCGACATAAGAGCAAAGCGGGCACTAGTCAATCTTCCCAACATGCGACACATGGGAAATTTCGTCTCTCAACCTGCCCGAGAGAGCCATTAAAACATATTGCCACACTTTTCATGCAGGAACCAACCTTCATACGCTCTATTAAGACCAAATCCATTACTGGAGAAGTGATATTCAACTCAGATTTGTGTTTTGGGAAAGACGTTTGTCCCACTGGAGAAATTTTGGTACCACTTTCTAATTAGGGGTCTGTTTCAGATCTAATTAGAGGCTTTATAAACAGGGGTAATAAATCATTACAACCAGGCTGCGAAAATTCTCTCTGACTGATGTTTATTCCACCCCAGCAGCACACTTGCCTCGTCTTCAGCTCTTCATTTCATCAAATGAGCGGCTCCAATGGACAGTTTGACCTCTCATGTCTGTCGGCTAGCTTAGCTTAGCACAAAGTCTGAGAAAAGCTTTGGAAATGCTCAATAATTTAACAGACAGACGTGACAGCGGTATCAACCTTCTCATGTAGCTTTACGCCAAAAGATGAATAAACATCCCAAAACGTCGAACCGCTCCTTTAACATTCATAACTTAAGCTTTGATTTCCATATATTTTTTAAATGTTAGCTCCTTAGGATCTATAACTACAGATGATTGACTAACTTTTGCTGATGGCCTATTAGGAAGCGAGAAACCTGTGGCCACTTATAAATGGGGACTTGTTAGAAAGTTTAATAATTACTGACAGTTACAGAAGGTTAATCCACAATCAATACTGTATTCAACATACGGTTGATCCATTAATCTCTCACACCCATTTTCACCCATTCATGCCACTCTGAGACAGCTGCAGGAAGAAGAAAGCAGGATGAGGCGAGTTTGCTTTAGCTTAGCGGTGGGAAACCTTTGGCCTCTGGAGGCCGCTTGATCTGGGCCACGGGGTGATTCATTAAGTCAAAAAAGCAATTACTTTTTTCAGCAATAAAAAAAATAATATAAAATGGTAGACTAAACACATTCATCCGAGCGGTCCCTGAACGCAACACTCATAGCAGCTGATTTCACATCAATGCTTCATGGTGCCTGTCAGCAGAACAAAAGAGAAATGGACATTTTGTTGAAGTAAAGGACAAGTCAGAGCTGAAATCATCTGAAAACAACTGAAGTGAAATTAAAGCTGTGGGAACCTGCTGTGCAAGAGCAAAAGCCTGCCACGACATCTGAATATGCTGCTGAGGGTGAAACCTCCTTCAGGCATTTGAGAGGTTTAAGGACACGAAAAGTCAACAAAGGGAGTTTAACATATTCGCTGTTTAATGCTGAACCATGAAATCACTGAGCCGTGAAGAAACGACCTGAAACTGAGAGCAACTCTTATCAAAACTGAAAAGACTGACTGACCATAAAACCTGGAAACCAGCTGCGAGGAGCATCATCATCACCGCTATCTAACATCAGCAAAGAGAAGCAGCTCCAGCCACTGCAGAGGTTAGTGTCATACGTGTTCAGTAACAGAGTGAGGCCCTTGACGGGTGTTATTAAAACTGAAATGGCCCTTGATAGAAGAAAGGTTTCACCCCGTTTTTGTTGAATGTGTCTCACGGGAAGCCGTGTTGCATTGCAGTACCTGCCTTTCCAACTGTCCTCCTGAGACGCATCGTAACATAAAACATTTCTCTGTGACTCATGAAATAAAAGATGTGTTTTTGTGGTCTTGAGTCTTGTTTCCTGTAGCAGTGCAGGGACACGTGGGAATGGACACAAGGTCGCCATGGCTGTACTGACGGACAGATAAAAAAAAAAAAAGAAATCTGCATCCCTTATCCCTCACTTAGCTGTCCAAAATTAAGTCAGGAAGTTGAGTCGCTTGCAGCCAAAAAATCCAGTTCACTGCCAAACGTCTGTGATCGGTGTGGGAAGGCGCTGCCATTGGTCCCCATGTGAAGTGATCATACACGCTGCAGCCTGTTCTGTCCTCAAGCTCACTAATTATTCTCTTACAAGTAGACACACGGGGGATTGGGGGGGTTTACTCGACTTGCCGTGCTGTGGCTGCTGCCCAGAGCTGAGTTGTGCTCACTGCACGAGGCCAGAAACCAAATCCTGAACGCTTTGAACAGGGAAACGGTTGCATTGTCCAGGCTGGGTGGAGAATGTTTATATTTCCAATAAAATAACGAAAAGGATTTTCCTCCACCTCTTCAGGGCATCCTGGAGGTAGAGGGGTCTAAGGTGGATGTCGCAGCTGCATTCTGCTTTCGTTCTCTGTGTGTCGTCTCCTTTCGCTCTTTCTCTTAACGGTAGGATCAAATCAAGACTTTGAAAATAGGGTTGGTCTCTCTGGATGAACGTGAAATCACTGAGTCAAGTGGAATTACATGACGGGTTGAGAAAAAGGTGAAGACAACAAATCAAATTTCCAGCATTTCATCATAAAGCTGTGGAACGCACCGACAGTTTCAGTGCCAACGCAGAAAGTTTTGCTGTCAGAGCTGCTCTTCATCACCTCTGACCAGATGTCTTTATCAAACAGTGATCCTCATATCTTATCACAGCATTTATCAAAAATGTGTTATCCAGAATACATGCACAGTCATCCCCACCATAAACTGAGCTCTGCGCGTCAGACATTTGCGCTGGCGCTCCTGCTTTTGTCCCTCGGCGCTGGGCTCGCTTTGCAATACGTGTTTGAAAAGCGTCAAACTATTGAAGAGAACACCGGAGGCGGGCTGAACGGCTATGTCAACATCGATGGAGATGCTGTCACTGATTACCGAGCGTGAGGAAAAATAGATAACTTGTAAGATGCATCGTCTATTCCTGGATGTGCGATAACAAGCTTGACATTTACAAAGTGCTCTGGCAAACAGTGAATGATTCAACTCATTGTACGAATACCATACATACAGTGCATGTAAACATCTTCACTGTGCACCACTCACGCTCACACATCCATACAATAAAGATAAAATAAACCTTGGCATTAACAGCTCGTGTGGTGCCAAGCTCCTCGTGGCGCAGATGGTACAAAGAGGGAGAGAGAAGATGGAGGGAGGAACGGATAGAGAAGCAACAAGAGAGGTCTGTGACACCTCTCTGTCTCTGCCCACACTAAAGCTGCCTATTATCTAATCCTTCACACCATGGATAGGGGGATAGGGATGGTCAGAGCGGCAGAGAAAGCAAGACATACAGTAGATGCCAGAAAAGGAGACGGCGCAATCGTCATCATCGCCAGAGTGGCGTTCTGCTGGCGGCGACACAAGGCATCATTGTGCTGAAGGAGTGATGGAACTGCTCTCTCTCTCTCTCTCTCTCTCTCTCTCTCTCCTTCAGCCAAGCCTGACTCAGCCAGACCACAGCAGCCAAGTTAGAGCCTGGAAATGACCAAACTATACTTTACCGACCGCTGAAGCGACTCTGACTCACCATGATTACAGTGGCAGGACAGAAAGCACCGAGGACCGCCTGCAGCAGTTCTTAGCCATGAACACAGTTCTGGTTTTCTTTGCCCAGGTGTGGAGATACCTGTCCTTTAGACTTCCGCCACCACCCAAATATAATGAAGCTGAATGGAATTTCATTTGTGATGCCAACAGCGTCTTAAAAAGTCAGCAGCTTCATGTTTTCACAGAAACCAGTGAATCAAAAGAAGGTGAGAAGAGGCTTCACTGGAGCTTTGACTTTTAAGAATAGTCAAACAGAGTAATGAGAGCATTGTTTCTGAAGAAATCTCCATTTACCTGCATTGATCTGGGGACACTGGAAATTTCAGAGCCTCTGCAAAATGAACAAAAACTATCTGCTGGACTAGATAGCACTAACGACAAGGGGTAAAACATGATTTCTGGAACTGGGTGGACCAAAACCTTTAAAGTCTGCAAGACATCACCTGATAGCCACCTCGATCTCTGAAATCTCATAAGACAACACATTGGGAGACAGTTTAGGAATAGTGGCAAACTGAAGGTGCTGATGATGGTTTCATCATATCAGCATCTCATGAACCTCTTCTATCTATCAGTCTGTGCACGAGAGACCTTTCATTTGTCTTCAGCAGTAAATGAAGTCCCTGTTCGGGATTTCGAGGCCCGAAAACCCTTCCTATCAGCGACGAGCAGTCTTATGATGCAGCCTGAAAGTGAAAGCTGCAGAAACAATGTCCTGTGTGCTAAAAGCTGTGTTTGAATGACCCACAAATTTGAGGCTGTGGTTGGAAACTGTGGCTTTTTTGACGGTGATTCAACATGAGGCAGAGCATTGCATATGAGAGCACATCTGGAATAAGTTTACACAAGCAATCTGCCCGCCTGGCTAAAAATATTTGAAATCCTTCCAGTCCTTCCTGAGACGAAGACTTCTTGTTAAGTTTACGTCTTCAGCTGGAGAACGGTCAGCGGCTGTGGACTAAAGCTTTCCACCTTCTCCCACTGTCCAGATTAATGATTGACGTGCATCACCCGCAGCTCCGGACTACAACACATGAAATGGGTCGATAAAGTTAAACACACATGCACACGATCGAAGCCTCGGGCAGGAGCAACGGCGATAAAGTTTACTGTACGTGCATGCTGTCAACACATCGGAGAATTATTGAGGTCACGCCTCAGCTGCAGCCTGTGCAGGAGGAAGACTGCTGAATGCCAGAGGTCAGTATCATGTGTATCAGTTCAAAGACAACAGAGGAAGAGGAGGAGGAGGAGGAGGAGGAGGAGGAGGAGGAGGAGGAGGAGGAGGAGGAGGAGGGTGGTAGCAGCAGAGAAAAGAGAAGCAAAATATCTCCAGTCTTCCCATGACATTCCAGCTGAGGCAACAAAGTTTCACAACAGGGCGTGAGAAGGGGGGCAGCAGGCCAACACACACACACACACACACACACACACACACACCCACACACACACACACACACACACACACACACACACACACACACACACACACACACACACACACACACCTGTGCAGTTTTACACAACAGGTAACACACAAACTGTTGCAGCATTTCATTGGTAAACACTCCGAACTGCAGGACCACGAGCGTCACCTCCACCACGTAACGCACGTCTGTCCAGCATGAGCAGACACAGCGACACCTTCTCCTGTTAAACACACATCTGCTGTGCAGCAAGACGACAAGAGCTGCCCCCAGCCCACTGTTAGGAGCTGGAGGCATAATGGCAGACCCTTACATACTGCACATTCTTCTCCATGATCCCACTGACAACCCATACCCAAGGAGTGTCACAGAGACACACATCCCACCCCCTCCAGCCCAAGCCCATGGACGCAAATAGAACAGAGCAGACACCCAGGCAAACAGAGAGGGAGAGGGAGACATTACCAACCTGCTCTTTCTGTGGACGTGCAGTCCACATGCTGGTTGCTGATCAGTCCCCTTGTCTTCACTGAATGGACGGCAACACTGAGACAGACACTCTCCCCACAGAGACGTGTGCAGCAGCACTCAGCAGACAGCTAATCCTTTGCTCCCTCTGTTCTCTAACTCAGTAAGTGTGGCTGAGAGAAAACTAACTGTGAACTCTCTCCAACTCCTCAGGAAGGGAGGGGTCTCTGAAACTCTACACCAATCGCAGCAACAGGTTCCTCCCACAGGCGTCTCTCATTGGATAAAAACACTTCTGGACTTTTGGTGAAGGAGGAGGAGAAAACACTGACACTGGTGCTGCCTGTGATCTCATCATTTCACGTTCTCACTTTGTTTTGTCTCTTGTTCTGGTCTGTGTGCGTGTGTGTCTGTGTGTGTGCGTGTGTGTTTGTCTGTGTGTGTTTCTCTGGCTTTATGCACATGTACCTGCCTGTGTCTGTCTGTCTGTTCACATCAGTGTATTCATGAGCATGTCTGACTGCCTGTGGTTTTGCATGCATGTGAGTCCTTTTGAGTCCTTATTGTTAAAAAAAAATCTAAAAATATGAAAAACAAAAAATAGAAAAAGAACAAACAATAATGCCAAGACTTTGATTTACCTGTAAGTCCAGCTGAATGCTGAAAAGTTCTCATATAACACCTGTAGAACTAAACCATTCATTGGTTTGGCAGCCACTCACAAGCAAGTCTTTAGAGCCACAGGTTCAAGTACAAATCAAGAGAGATCTCTTCCTCCATCTTGTGGATGAAGGAATGTACTGCACCCCTCAAAAACCACTCAGCTGTAAAGTGTGTGTGCATGGGTGTGTGTTTGTGAATGTGTATTACTCATATTGTGGTGACATAGACTGTTTACACATTCACATTGAGGTAAGTGAGTAGGTATGTAATACAAATCATTACATTTCAGGGTAAAGACTTGGGTTGAGGTTAGGGTAAGTCTCCAGGAAATGAATGTAAGTCTATGTAATGTTGTCATTAATGATGGAAACAAGGCATGTGTGTGTGTGTGTGTGTGTGTGTGTGTGTGTGTGTGTGTGTGTGTGTGTGTGTGTGTGTGTGTGTGTGTGTATGAAAGGGACTTTACCCCGTTCTCTACCGCACCCTGGAAGCCGAAGTCAGACAACATCAAACTGAAAACACAACCTCTTTTCCATGCTTACCAAACGCACTCAGGAATCACATGAGCGGAACGAGGACCTCAACAGTCGAGCGGTAAATGCACAGAACGCACAGCAGTAAAATCATAAAAAGAACAAACAGAGATGAACTTCAGGAAACCATGACAGACCTCTGTGTCATACACATCACATTCAGCTCACAGCCATGAAAAGCGCAGACAGGAAAATCTTTCCTGACTCTAAAATACAGCCGTGTTTCAGTGAAGACGCCCAGTGCTGCTGCTTTGACCCCTGCTGTCTCAGAAACAGTCCAGTTTGGACATTTGGTGTATAAATAGCGCTGATTTCGGCTTGTTGTTTGGCTGTTATCATCATCACCACTGATACGTAGTTAGATACAAATGTCAGAAGTTCATAGGTTAAGGTCTTACCTGAAAATCTAAAAAGGACCGTCACTCAAACACACACTAACACAGCCAAACCGGCACAAACACACACATACAATACATGTACGCATCACATGACCACAGACAGACACATACCTGAAGAAAAGGTGCCAAAGAGGCTGTGAAAGACCCAAGAGTTCTGACAAACGTCCTGCTCCAGTTGTTTCCACCATTAAAATCTCTCTCTCTCTCTCTCTCTCTCTCTCTCTCTCTCTCTCACTCACACACACACACACACACACACGCACACGCACACGTATTCAGTGGTCATAAACATAATGGCATCCACTGGTAAACAGCACAAAGGGCGGAGAGATAACAATA
The DNA here is from genome assembly GCF_039877785.1 of Chaetodon trifascialis. Taxonomy (NCBI): domain Eukaryota; kingdom Metazoa; phylum Chordata; class Actinopteri; order Chaetodontiformes; family Chaetodontidae; genus Chaetodon; species Chaetodon trifascialis. Next base: position 22,711,267 of record NC_092069.1, read on the forward strand.
TCTGAAGCATGATGGTTTCATCAGTGCTGTAAAAATAGAGATACAAATTGCAAATTGTGCTGAGCTTCACACTTATATCCAATCCAGTCATTTGTTTCAGCAGTAAGACCTGCAGCAGACCGTCATTAAGGCAGTAAGAAAATAAGATACGATGATTGTTGATCTAAGCTGACAGCGATGCAGTGTACAGTATTGTATTCCACCTGGTGCAGTAGTGTTAACTACACACTCAGTGAAAATGAAGTTAAAACCAGACTCTGGCTGCACTGGAATTTAGATTATTTAATGAGGTTAAACTACTTTTGAATCACATATTTAACTGGTCACTTAAAGACTAAGAACAACAGGATATTCTGTTTGTCTGCTCTAACCTCATTTCGCACCATGCAGCATTTCTCCTCTGGCTGAAGCATGACATCCTCCACATGCATGTGCATATCATGTCCTGTAATGTTCTTTGCAAACAAACCTCCTCAGCAGACAGGGGGGGTTATGTTGCAAATTTGCAAACACTCTTTAAAGCAGCATGCTCCTAAATGCCACACCATGGTCCCTGCTGTCATTCTGCAGAGGGCAGCTTGGAGCCGTAAATTCAATCTGGGATTCAGACTGACTATAATGCAGTTTGATGCTTTGTGGAATTTAATGAGTGCAGGTCTGAGATGTTAAGCATCAACAGTTTGACGCCCCACCAGGTAAAAACTGCACTTTCCAAACTTAAAGCCCAAATAGCTCTTTAAAAAAATCCATATGCAGATTATTGTAAGGATCTCAGGTAGAACCTTATAATATTACACTGTTGTCTAAACTGATCCATGTGGGAAAAAATATATTTTTTACTCATCTCCTTGCAGCTGCAGAGCCACACTTCTGCAGCAGGTGGTCATTTAGGGTCTTGATCAGAGGACGGACTCCCTCTTGGATTCTTCCTCAGCGCTCTCTGAAAGACCTGGTGGGAAACAGAGGTTTTCTAAAACTGGTGACCAGTAACCCCCCAGTCACCACTGCCCTAAAGGCACCTGTAGGTGGCGTTGCAGCACTGGACTCACAGTGGACCCCCCACACCACCCTCCCTTGAGCAGCGCCACTTCACCTATATATGATGTTTTGCGCACTGGGAGTCAGAGTCCTCACTCTGGATATGCGCCATAGCTGGAGGAGCAGATTTGGAAAGCTAGAGTGAATCTCTCTGCCATTCTCATCAACTTCAATGAGCTTAAATCATTTTGAAGTCTCATTTGGATGATTATGCTGACAATGCGTCGCTCCTTCGTGGTGCTTGTGACTTTTATAAAACTCTCTCCGTTCCGTCACACAGTATTTGTTTTCACTCTGGTTGTCATTTATCCGTTTGTGTTCGGCTGAATTGGAGCTCCGGTGCGGTAACCGGGACAGATGTTCACCGCTGCTGCCGCATCATTACGAGTCTGCCTGTGACTCACCATCACATGCCTACCGAGCCACTGTTTTGTTTTTGTCTGACGCGCAAACGCAGGGACGCGCTGCCTCTCCGTGATGGGAACTCCTCGGGATGCTTTGGCGCATGAAGGATTCTCATGTTTCAGTGGCGCTCAGGAACAGAAAGGACGCGGGAGATAACTTATCTCTAAATTTCTTAAATCATTTTTGACAGTACATGTTTGTACTGTTTTTTCTGCTGCGTCTGTTTTGATTGGAATACACCCCGCAGGTATTTCGGCAGACGATGTGTATCTTAAATTTCCAGCCTGTCAGTTGTTTTGTAACTAACACGCCTACTCTTCTTTTGAAAGTACTCTAAGCACCAAACATTGTTGGACCACTGAGGAGCGCGTGTTGCAGATGAAGTGGATCGTTTGGATCGACCTAAGATAGCTTCGCGTGTTAGATTCTGGAGAGGACCATCTATTCCCTGGAGCATCTCTGACGTACTTCGGCCACTCAGGCTTGTCACTTGTTTAAACTTCACTGTGAAATAGGGGTTACTTATTTGCAACGCGCGCAAGGATCCTGGTTTTACGCACGGCTGCCAACCTTTGCCATTACCTCCTCAAATCAAACATTGGTGATGGGAGAAAAGAGCAACGTCAAGGGGCTTGAGGAGTCCCAGACCCGGGGTGCTTTTAGCTGTCATGGCCAGGCACGGCCCCGTGAATAACCGCGCGGCGACAGTATGCCCTCTGGGCCCAATCTCTCGGAGTGCCTCTCCCATAACTGCAGCTGGGAGGAGACCCACAACGCCACAAGGAACGCTGACCTTGGCCCGCCTCCTCTCAATTACTACTCAATCCCTCTGCTCACAGCCATCACCATCGCCTGTACGCTGCTGTTTCTGGTCGGGGTGGCCGGGAATGTCATGACCATTTTGGTGGTCAGTAAATACCGGGACATGCGCACTACCACCAACCTGTACCTGTGTAGCATGGCCGTATCCGACCTGCTCATCTTCCTCTGTATGCCGCTGGACCTCTACCGTATGTGGAGGTACAGGCCCTGGCGGTTTGGGGACGCGCTCTGCAAGCTCTTTCAGTTCGTGTCAGAGTCGTGCACCTACTCCACCATCCTGAGCATCACCGCGCTGTCAGTGGAGCGATACCTGGCCATCTGTTTCCCGCTGCGCGCCAAGGCTTTGGTGACCAAAAGGCGGGTCCGTGCCCTCATTCTTCTACTCTGGACTGTGTCTCTATTGAGCGCCGGACCCGTGTTTGTCATGGTTGGAGTGGAGCATGACAGCATGTGGCCGACAAATCACAGTTCGGGAATGAATGATACTGGCTTCTCCCTGGAGGCCGTGGACACCCGGGAGTGTAAGATAACCAACTACGCAGTGGAGTCAGGCCTGATGGGGGCCATGGTGTGGTTGAGCTCCGTCTTCTTCTTCATGCCGGTGTTCTGTCTCACAGTGCTCTACAGCCTCATAGGCCGTCGGCTGTGGCAGAGACACAGAGAGACAAACATAAATTCTCGTGTGGCTCACCGGGACAAAAGCAACAGACAGACCATCAAGATGTTGGGTATGTTGAGAGCGCGCAAATTACGCACAGGCGTAACTTCACAGTTTGTTAATATTTACACGGGTGGGCATCGATCACCGAGTAAACTAAAGTCTGAGTCTTAACTTTAGCCTCCAGTAATTAAGGTAGAAAAACATTTTTTTTATCTAGTTTGAAAATAATGTTTTCAAGTTCATTCATTTTCTCATCCATCATCCATTACTCCTGCACCCGCTTTTCTACTCCTCTCCTGTCCTTTTACTCGTCCTCTTCTTCATCCTCCTCCTCACCTGCTGCTCTTCTTCCTCCTCCAGTGGTGGTGGTGCTGGCCTTCGTCCTGTGCTGGCTGCCGTTCCACGTGGGTCGCTACGTGCAGTTCCGCTCTCTGGACGCTCCGTCCCCGCTGCTGTCTCTGTTGTCCGAGTACTGCAGTTTGGTGTCCGTGGTTCTCTTTTACCTGAGCGCCGCCATCAACCCCATCCTCTATAACACCATGTCCTGGAAATACCGCGGCGCAGCGGCGCGCCTCTTCGGCCTGACCGACAGCCAGCCGCCTCGAGGCCGCACAGCCAGCACGATGAAGGGGGACGGCTCGAACGGCTGGACGGAATCCACTGTCAGCTTCTAAACACGTGACCGAAAAATGTCTGGACGTAGTCATAATTTGATAACACTGACCTAAAAGCCAGTACTTCTGTCAGGCCGGGGGGGTAACTGCCCTAAACATGCGAGGGGGCAGACAGAAAAGAGAAAAGCTGCGAGCCTCCACTCACTTTGTCAGCATGCATCAACAGAACTTCGATTTTACTCAAACGGTTTCATTTTCTTGTGCTTTTCGCTATTCATACACAGCAGCATCTGAAAAGCACGACTGCTGGAGTGCAGAATACACACAGTGGCGCGCATGCCCGTACACACGCACGCACACAAACACGCACATAAATATACCAGATATCTACAATTGCCTTATATTGTATTCGTATTCTGGATGACAAAGAAAGCACTGTAGAACTTGTGGCATTTTCTGTACTCCTTCAGAGAGGGGCAGAGGTGCAGTGTGTATGTGTGTGTGTGTGTGTGTGTGTGTGTGTGTGTGTGTGTGTGTGTGTGTGTGTGTGTGTGTGTGAGAGAGAGAGAGAGAGAGAGAGAGAGAGAGAGAGAGAGAGAGAGAGAGAGAGAGAGAGAGTATTTGCATTGTGTGTATTGTGTGTCATGCTTTTGGGTGTGATTTATGTGATTTGCTGGAGAGAGAGTGAAGACGTGGAAGTACTGTGTTCATGTAATTTCTGACATGCTGAATGCTCTGTATCCTGGAAATTCAAGTCCATGCTGTGTTGATGCTGCCAAGAAGGGCCAATGGGGTTGAGCTACAGTCCCCGAAATGAAGAAAAAACAAGTTCATTTACAGGGACTGTGGGAAAATTTACAGAATGCAAACATTCAATTATCTATTATTATGTCTCTAACTTTTGTAATTATGCTTCATTCTTGCTACTTAAAAGAAATCATGGAGAAAAAAATGTATATGCAGAAGGTTTGAGGAGGCGTCATTAAATGTTAAGTGGTCACATAGTGCAGTGCATTAAAAAAGTAGCAGTTTGGTGCATTAGACAAAGAAAGCTGAATGGTTTTACTGTAAAAATCGACATGCCAGTGGCCATAAACGCCTCAGCTGCCTGAGTCTTGTGAACAGAGTACCAGTGAAATATCGTTGATTTCAGTCATCTCAGGTGAACTGTTGTCAGTTACCTTCATCTGCCATTCTGTCATTCGTCAGATTTGACACGATTCTTTATGCTTTTACCATTCACACCTTCCTAAAAGTGCAAGAGCAGTACATCTATACACTGCTGTGTGGATTCACAGACGTCTTTGGCACATATTGTTCAACTCTCCCTTAACTGTTCAGTGTGAGCAGGCGGCGAGTGGCAGGGGTGGTTAAATCAAACACGCACAATGTAAGTTATATCATCAAATATGTTCATTGATTTGCAAGAAGTTTGATTTTTGAATTGTTTCACATGCAGGAAGTGGTGCCCAGTGGAAGTTATTTTCATGGGCGACCGCAGTGCATGATGGTTTGTGAACTGCACCAGAAACATTTTAATGTGCCAAATGTGCCAACCTCGACAAAACGTCACGCTATTCTACAAGAGCGCTTTTAAAATAGCCTTTTCTTTTGTAAATTCTATGTATAAGATAATGCTACAGATGGAAAAATAAAAGCGATTTAATTTTGTAAAGTGTTCCATGTACCCTTTTGGACAAAGAGGATCAGTGAACTGTCTACAAGTGATGATGCTACGCTTGCTTTAACTTGTAAATAGGTGCTTTGCGATGCGATACACTCAGACGGTTTCAGCAGTCCGAATCACCGCAGAAGCCTCCACTACTCCGCACTGGATCTCAAAACAAGGCCACCTGGCTCTGAAGAATGTATCTCTGTCAATGAATGTTTCTGACTGTACATACTGATGTCATGGCATACTATTTATTAATCTACAGGAAGTATACTAATTAAAAGAGTACAAACTGATTTGTATTTTCTTTTTTTTTTGAAGATGTCTGTGAATATCTCCTGCTGGGTGATGTATCTGTTCATGATAAAGTCTTGTAAAAGTTAAAAAAAAAAAGGGGGGGGGGATAAATTTGTCTTTCCTTTGCTTTTTTATACATTTGTATTTTTCATGCAAGCTGGCACACACTTGACAATCAAGTGGATTTATGGGTCCAGCTGGTGTGAGGTGCTAATTGCAAGCATAGGTTTGTGAAACCGACACATCCTTCCACACACACCGCCCTTCCAAACATCCCTGAATTTAAGTCCACACCACTGAAGCACACATACCACACCTCGACAGGGCCTGTAATCTTGTCCCCATGTGACCTTGCAATACTCCATTATATAATGTTAGTCTCAGCAGGGTGTAACACTAGTCAATAGATTGCAATCTCAACGCAGCAGTGTGTTCTCTGTCATCTCAGCTGCTGTTGTATTTCTGTAACCACAAGGCGCAGCACCGCTCTATCACCTAAGGCAGCTTCAAAGACAGCAGGCTCTGCCCTCAGGTACCACACAGGGTTCAAAGCACCCCTCAGTCACCTCTGAGGTAACTTCAGGTAAATGATCAAGACACTTAAGGGTGTCTGTAAAATCCTCAGAGTACAAAAGGTTCAGCAGAGGTTTGTGACAATCTGCGGCAAAGAGCTGCAAATATATGAGTGAGTGTGAGCTCACTCAGCTGAGAACACTGATAGATATAATAAAATCTGAAGAGGAATAATTAAATAAAAGGTGGGTTGGTGTCTCGCAGAAGACGGTTACTGTGGGCGGATGATAGGTAAGGAGAAGAAGAGGTGTCAAATAACAGGGATTAGGACGAGAAGTCCCTATTCAAAGGACTGTGCAATTAAATAATAAAACAAAAGGTGAAAGAGGAGAGGTTCAGTCAGTGAGTCAGACAGCATGGTGGTGTATTTAGATGTGGAATCTGCAGTAGAGAGTGAAAAAAATGACTTTTAGAAAAACAGTTCACATCCACCTCAATTTATGCCTTTGCAGAAATCTCAAGCACCTGCAAGGTGTACATGCAAACACAGGCACGCGTGTACACCTTACAGGTGTAGCTGAAATGTATTTGGTGCACGGATTTAGCAAAATTCTGTTGATGTTCCACAGGTCGTGGCCTGTGCTGATACCAACACACAGCCTCTGGAGAGCTTGTGGTGTATCTACTGGTTTCAGATCAGCACTGTGTATAGACATAATTCTATTTCTGAAACCCTCTTTAGACAGTAACGCAGCATCCTGCAGGAAGCATCCAGATGAACAAGACCATGAGTCTACAACTACGCTAGCAGCCCTAACAGAGCTGTTAGCATGGCATCAGCCTGTTAATTGAATTACATATACCTGTGGAGACATTTCGCATAAAAGCACAAATGTGAACCTCATGATGGCTCCAATGGAAAAGTCAGGGGGTCACAAAGTCATTAGGCTCCATCCTCACCAGCAGACCAGCAGCCTGGACTGTCGGCGCTTGCTGCATCAGAAACAACCAGATTGTTGATTAAACCTCTCCTCTTTCACCTTTTGTTTTATTGTTTTATGTATATGTGGAACCAGGAACTCAGCCCAGCTCTGTTTTGCTGTAGCTGATAGAAGGTTGTTTGCTCCTCAGCATCCTGCACATCATCAGTTTATTGACTTTCAGACCCGACTGTGGATTACACAGCCGGTTAAGTCAACTACAATATATTTCTTTTCAGATTTTTTTTTGGTAAACTTGAGATAACACTGTTGGTGAAAATCACAGGAAATTGGCTGCTCCAAATATGCCAGAGCTCTGAAGATCATACCACAGCCAGTCACTTAAATTGCGCCTCATGTCTGTGAGTCACACACTTCTGGATGCGCTTAATGCTCTCCAATTGCTTTATCCTTCAGCTTTATTCATACTGCATTTCACGGTCTGGAAGAGTGAGTTATTGCATGGCCACTTGCTTACGCCGCACTTCCCAAAAAACAGGGGTTTGTTCAGTAATTTTAATTAAAAAAGATAAGAGTGAGCTAGTGGAAGAGTGGCTCTCACATATTTAATTGATCAGTTTCGACCAATGCTTTAAAAACACCCTGTGCACATGCAGAGGAAAAGGTGGAAGGACTAATATTCTGCGGTCGTCCTTGGGTCGCTGCAGGCTGATGGGAATTGAGCGTGCAGAGCAGCAGTCTCTCTCTCTGGCTGCCCTCAGGGACAGTAGGGGATAATAGTGTGTGTGATATACTCTTCTGCGTGATCTGGCTAAACACTATCGAGGCCAGTGGAGAGTAAATCTAGCATCTAACACTGACAGTCCACCTTAAACGGACACACACTCACTCTACTTCCTGGAAAACAAAACTCTCATTACATCAACTGTAAACTGATATTTAAAACGTTGGCGCCTTTAGGAATTACATGTTTTGCAACATAGTTAATCATAATTTACACTCTGACATCAGAAATATTGATTATTGGTCAGTTATGTCTGCAACAGTTCATAACGGAGCATCTGATGAGAGCAGAATCATCATTCTCTGATTAAACAGTGAAGATAAAAATCAATACTGTGACAAGTAATAGTATGACAAATTCCAGTTTGCATTGATGTTGGCAGGAGCTCTACTAGTATGCACACCACGTATCTATCCATTTAGCTGCCATATGATGTAGCTATCTGTATAACAGTGACCTATATAAGAGCAATTGGAGTTACACCATGGATACTTCTACTACTACAGGTGGAGCAGTGTGTGAGTATGTAGAAGTGCTGATGAATTATGACACACAATAAAACATCCAGTTGGAATCAAAGTCAGAAAAAAAAATCAAAACATTTATTGGGCATAAATATATTATATATACGCTACCGATACAGTTACGTCTTACATACATAGGGTAGTATTTGCAAAAATCTATACATTAAAATTGATATGGCAGTTTCTTTTATATAATGCATATGAAATTGTCTAACATTTACAATACAAGAAGAAATGCATGAATTTCTTTTCTCTCTCTTTTTTTTTTCAATTCGTAGACCATGACAACATTGGAATGTTTGTTTTTAAATCGTGAGGTAAAAATATGTTTCTTTTTTTTTTGTCTCGCTTAAAAAATAGTTAAATACCTGTGAGTCTCTGTGTGTTTGTCAAATCGCCAAATTCTCAGTCAAAATCTCTACTTACTGTAAAACGTACAAAACAGAACAAAAAAAAAAAAAATTAAAATTAAAAGAAGAAAATAAACTGATCAGAAGGCACAGACGTGGGGTTGCTGGGCAAACAAATTGTCTCTCGTCGTTGGACATGCCCGCCAAATGTGCAGGACCTGCAGGGTGGGGGGGCGGGGGGGGGGCGGGGCGTCTATAAAATCACCAGCATTTTGAAAATAAAACAAAAACAACAAAGCACATAAACGGGAGTACCCTGCCCACAAACGCACAGCCTTTCAGCTAACACTGCGTTAACCTCGGACTATACAACACTAACACGACTGGCCTGAGCTCGGCCAAACACGAGGCGGACCTCTGCTCTCCCACTGGGGCGTTAAGGCTTGAAAAGGGGGGATAAGAGGGCTGTGGGTGGGCAACATAACATCAGGGCTTCATGGACAGGACACCTCACACGTCACCTGTCGACTACAATGCAACAGGCTAGGTAGACACCACGAGCACGTCCGAGAGAGGCCCCGTGCTCCCTCTGAACTGTACTTCCTTTGTTGCCGTAGTTTGCATTCCGCAGGGAGCAGAGCTGTGCTCCAGTAATGCCAATGTCACAGTGACGCCAACGACAGGATAATGCCAATGAATGTAACAGACGGCGTTGGCAGTAGTGTTTGGAACAGAGCGACGGACCTCATGTCTCCTCTCGCTCGTATTAACCTCATCAAGACTAATGCTCGGCATAAAAAAAGTGCTTCAACTCTGTTAGTCATAATGTATTACCATCTCATTCTATAGCTCTATAGATATCTCTGTATATCATCTCTTAGCAAAATACTGGATACAAAATACTCACTACTGCTATACCAGCACTAGCCTGAACAAGGAATCGTCAATATTATTATTGTCATCATCTGCCTGAAATCATCGATGATTGTTTTTGCCTTTTTTTTAACCTTTCTGTGTGAAATCAGGTTGTGTTACTCTCCTCCAAAAGGGGCTACACATTTCAAAATGGCACATTTTGCTTTACAAAATAATAAAAGATAATATGAAAAGAAGCATAATCACAGATCAAGTTAATGTTTTTTTTCCTTTTGAAAGAATAATAATAACAATAATAATAATCGTAATGCTGTGTCGTTACTGAAGAACATCACAGAACCCTTTAGACGACTGCGAACGCAACATCTAGTGGACACGAGAAGCCTGCGCTTTGGCAATAAAACAGTAAAGAGATATCAGAAGCTTCATTATAACACTAATCAGAAAAAAAAGCCAAAGGCAGCAACATTTATCCCAATACAGATGACTTGACCCTAAGGCCCGGCTTTGCTACATGTCTCTCTAAGCATTACAAGGACTGCTCGGCTGTGCACGGCCGAAACAGGAGATGAAAAACAACAAAACACAAAGGCATTTGGTTACATGTTTGAAACGGCAACGATAACTGCAATGCATGGACTGATGAGCTACAGGTTCCCAACAGCTGTAAGAGAAATACTTAAAGGGTTACTGAGATAAGGAATGCTGGCCTTAATCATACAATCTAACATACATCCATTAAAAAAAACAAACAAAAAAAAAAAAAAAAAAACATGCTACAAGGAAAAAAATTAGTATATAACTACACTTGTCTCTTAATCTTTAAACAATAAATAAATGAAGATTGCACTGTAATTGGCATGTAAAGTACTGTATGCAAATATATAGTATAAATAAAACCTAGAAAAGAACTCTACCTTAACTTTCCCATCAACTTTGGCAAAGGTATTTTGAGCTAGTAAACCACTTTGCTTACTGACACACAGGAGCAAGGCACAGCATAGACAGAGGACAAGATACAGCATCAAAAAAAAAAAAAAAAAAAAAAGTTAAAAGAGGGGGAGGAAGACAGAAAGAAACGGAGGAAGAGAGGCTGTTATGATGGCGATGATGACAGCGATGGGGGTGACAGGATTAGATCTCCCCTCTGTAAGGCCTTATCCCTGAGGTACGTTACAGGCTGCCAATCAGAGCTGAGCGGCGGGGCTAAACTATTGCTCCGCCCTTCCTCCGTACCCCCCTTTCCCACCCAATTCTTCTTCCCCCACATCCAACCTGACAAAAAGTAGACGTCACACATTAATCACACAGGTCAGGGTGACTTCTTTGGATCATCAGGGTGTGTATTGGGCTGTACCTTGGCTTGGGTTTTTTGGGTTGGGACAAAGGGGGCTCAGGAGTCAGGCAGGAGGTCGGGGGGGGGGGGTGTTACATGTGTCAGAATGCCCTGTTCAGTTGAGTTGTGTTCTGTCAAAGGCTTGTTTGGTTAGTGATTATTTCAAGTCCCCAGAGAACATGTCCGTCTGAGGAGAGACCACAGCTACTGCTCTGATTACATGTCAATAAAGCACCTTTTAATAGAGAGAGAGAGAGAGAGAGAAGGAAGAAAGAGGGAGAGAGAGAGAGAGAGTAGGACATGGGCAGAGGGATGGGATGGATCGAAAGCAAGAGAGGAGCAGCCAGAGCAAAAGGTAATTACAGATAATTATGGGCTGGAGAGGAGAAAAGAGGAGGATAGTCTTCAGAAGTATCGATTCACAGACTAGGTGGAAGGAGAAACGACAGCTGTAGCATAGCTCTGGCTGGCGGCTGGCGGCTAAATGTCAGGGGGGTAAAGCTCAAGCTAACTCCTAACGGCTTTCCTGGTTAACACACACAGCTCTGAGAAGGGCAGCTAGCTGGCAGGCTGTTAGCACCTCTGGGTCTTCAACGCTACGGGCATATCGCTACTAAAGCTACAGATACATAGGCTGGAGCAATGGTACTTGAGATGGTATGGAAGGCCTGACCGAGGGCCAATCGAACGCTCAGCCCGGCCCTTTCCAGGTAAGTCGCAGCCAATCACGATCCTGTCCCGGCTTCCTAAACGCTAAAGCCAGTTTGTGCCCAACGTTCGAATACCCGCAAGGGTTCATATTCTGATCCAAGACCAGTGTTTAAGGGCTCCTTCAACCGTTCGCACAGGCTGCAGAACAGACCTCAGAGCTGCTGTTTGTGAGCACCTAGAGTCGACTCCTCCCTATTTCACACTGTAGTTCAGACCTTACGTTGCCATCACTTATATTACATCACTTCTATAGCATATCATATATATTTGTTTTGTATATATATATATATCTATATATAGATATAGATATAGATATATCTATATATAGTGTGTATATATATTAGATTACTGTTTTTCCATTCTTTCTTAGATATAATAAAATCACAGGATAGCAGCATCTTACACCACACATGAATTGCATCACTTTGGTAGCTGAATGAGTGAGTGATTGAATGTTACAAGCTGAGCAGATACGTGATTGGAGGAAATTTGTGTTTCTCACCGTCGCTGCATCAGTGTAATTGTACATGTGTGCGTGTACGTGTGTGTAAATTTGTATATGTGTGAGTGCGTTGTGTCTTTGTGTGTGAGAGCAGGTGCAGATTGCATGAACTGACCGACAGCCTGTAGAGTAGTAACAAACTGAATAATAAGGTATGAACGGCTAAAGCTTTGAAGGCCTACATTGGAATATGGCTGAAATGAATAACGACTGCAACAAAAAAAAAAAAGCAAAATTACACATTGAAAAACAAAACGAACAAAAAAAAAAGTAAGGCAATGACCATCAGGAAATATACACGTTCTCTAATCGAATATGTTTTAAAAAGATACAAAATAAAAACATGCAAGTCAGTCTGAGGAGCAAACTGCTTCGCTCACAGCTATTTTAAGGCTTGATTATCAGTTTTCTTTCCCAACCGAGGTGCAGCTAAGACAAGGCTCCCCTCGACAGAAATCCTTAACAAACGAGACAGACGGTGGTACGGAGACAGCAGAGAGACAGAGAGAAATGAGACCAAACTGAGTGAAGGCAGAAGACAACGGGACCGAGGTGAGGAAAGCCAGAACTGATACTTTGACTAAAAAACAAACATACATACATACATACATAGCCTTAGAAGTATATCTCAAGTGTTTGTTTTGATTTCATTCGGTTCTTTCATAGACTCTGTGATTTTTGCTTTCTCTTTCTATCCTATAGTTAAATTCCCTCACTTCATGAAGAAGTACTGTAGCAAGCAGGCGATGAGGATGGAGAAGCCCGCGAACACGCACACGATGAGCGCGGCGAAGCGCTCGTCGCTGGAGATCAGGCCGGCCCCTTTGCCCGTGTCCACGGCGCACAGCTCTCCGGGTGACGCCGTCTCCTGGCGGCGCAGCGTGAACAAGGAGGAGGGGCTCAGGGGTCCGCACAGCTCCTGGCACGTGTCCTGGCAGCGGCGGCAGGCGCCCACGCGGAAACGATAGTCTGTGTTGCCCTGGAGGCCAGAGATTTGGAACACGCCCTCTTCTCCCTTAAAAACCTGCGAGGGGAGAGAGAGACGGAACAGAAGAAAGTTTTAAGTTGCGTTGATGTGACCCCTAAAAACTCATCTCTGTGCATCAAAATGACAAATTCAGACGTTTTTTCCATGAAAGAAAATCCTCTCATGCCCTGAAATGGGTTACATGTAGCTCATCACTCATCAAATGCACAAACTTCTGCTGTCCGCTAGTCAACGCCAAGCGGTAATATAGGAGAAATTAAGGATTGGTCCCTTAAGTATGTGACGTATGAGACTCTCTGTCATTGGTCCACTGCAGCCCCAAAGCAGAAATGCTCACCCACGGCGTTCACTGCTTCTTCTGCTCATGATACGTCTTCTACCTGCATGTGTGCTTTGATCCCATTGAAATATGGCTGCTTGTTTTTGTCGTGCGGTCAACGTGAAGCTAACCGCAGGCGCCCGTTAACAAAGGGAACCGGATCAAGTGGAGTTACGGCAGCACACATCTGGCATCGCGCCCTCCTCCAGAGCATATTGAGCGAGCCCTGGTTTTATCGAATGTGTTAAATGTTTGCAGCACCATGCCGATCTTGTGCCTCTTCCAATGAAATTTGAGCAGCTATTGTCACCGACCTGCAGCAGAGCTGCTAAGAGTTTTATCCGCTGGTAAATGCAGGATAATAAATAAAGAACATCTTCTGTGAACTCCATTTTTCCATTGTAAGGGTGTAACATGCTTTCAAGCTTTGGGGCGTGCTAATAAGCTTCACTTGAAAACTGCTCCACATGATCAGAGGATGCAGATTTGAGTATATGAATCAATAAAACCTGTCAGGAGACAAAAAGTCGCAGGTGTGTATCCTGTAACAGCCAGCGCGCCCTGTTCCAACGTCCTTGGGTAAGACAACGAGCCCATACTTTTCTCATTTCTTACATAACTTTGTACATAACTCCCGAGACTGTCTCATAAAACAAAAATCATATCACAATGCAATGACAGCTCAAGGATGGAGTATCAATGTTAATCTCCTGACAGGTCGAGTTATTGTTCATTTTGGAACAGAAGAAGCAGAAGGCTGCTGCTGCTGCCGAGCTTCAGGAAGAAAGGCTGACAGGCAGGAGTGTGAATACCAGTAAAGGCAGATGATGGTTCCCCGAATTCAATGAAAAGCCTGTTTGTCTGTTGAGACACTTGAGGTCACATAATTTCCTGCTGATTAAAGTGAGATTCCGGTCACTGGCTCTGCTCCACACAGACATGAGTTTAATCGAGTGACGATAACTCTCAAATTTAAGGGTGTCTTCGAGTTTCACTTGATCCTACGCCGTCATCAAGGATGCAAACATGGCTAAAACTCTGTCTTCTGTGTCCGTGATCTGATGAAGAAACTCTAATTCACACCTTTACTCGTCCAGACTTGGTGTGAAAGGCTTCTTTTGGGTCAGTTTTTCCACCTGAATCGAGGATATGATGTCGCATGCGCTGCAGATTGTAAAGCCTGTTAAGGCAAATTTGTTATTTTGAGTAAATAAAGCTCATAAAACTCAACACTGGGCTCGAGCTGCAGCTGATCGAGAGCAGCGATGAAGTGTGTGTTTTACAGAACGATATCCTGATTTTCAGCTTTAGCGTACAAACATCGGACAGGAAGCACCACAGATCTGTATTGACCGCAAATGATGAACAAATATGCATCGCACATCCACACATGCACTCACACACACACACGCAGCTGCGGGTTTGTCCGCCGGCGAGTGTCAGCAGTTCTTCCCTCCAACCGAGTAAAACGGCCCAGAAGACAAACGTCTTTCTATCTGCCGTCTACGAGTCCGCTCATCGCTCCAGCTGCCAGCCGCCCAATCCCATATTTCCAAGAGCAGCCAAAAGATGTTTTTACTTGTTTCTGTGTTGTGATTCTCATTAATAGCATTCGATAAATTCTGCTGGCTCTGCAGATTCAGAGAGCGGTGTAGCAGATAGCGCTCTGTAAGACGTTCTCCGTCAATCCAAAATTAATTTTACATCTCCTCAGGCAGATTAGAAGATATCCTCGCAGTAGTCGTACACACTTCCTCAAAAATATGAATGAACCAAAAACTGGGGGGGGGGGGGGGGGGGGGGGGGGGGGGGGCTGGACTGGAGAGACCCCGGAGCTCTCGGCAGTATCCTCATATGACCTGTGTGTGTTCGAGTGTGAGACTAACCTGCTTGTATTCTGACTCGCGTCCCACCAGCACCTGCAGCACGTAGCTCACAGGATCTCCCCTCATTGGTGGGATAGTCTCCCATGTGATCTCGCACACGTTCCCCTCCAGCTGGTGCACTCTGGGCGCTGGAGGAATACATGGCGTCAAAAGACCGTTTCAATCACATGACAGGATGTCACACGTAGAATACGTGCAATTAAAAATCAATTCAATCACAGAAGCAAGCTCAGAAAAAGATGAGGTTATTATTAACATCCATCAGCCTCATAGAATCTAATGCTTCATATCAGCAGTAGTCTTTAGAGTAACTGATGCTTGTTTTGCAAAGCAATATTGTCCTTGAATGGTAATGTGATTTTATAATGGAAACAACAACACAAACATTAATTATTTGCATTAATTGCTGTGCTAAACATACGTTGTGCTAAACTCTGACCAGGACTGATTCATTGATTTGTCTCAACTCTTGCTGCTCTCTGTTGTTCTGAATCCTCAGAGAACCTTTTGCAGAGTTCACATGCGTTCAGTTTTACAGAAGCTGTTTGGGCACTTAAAGCTGTTATTCTCACGTTTGCAGACATGTCGCTGCTGTGCTGCACATTCACAGTCGTACCCATAATACTTTGCGGTTATAGCACCTGAGAGGACACCCTTTGGTGTGATTACTGCAGCTATAATAAGCCGCCGCCTCTCAGTTTACAGCAAAAACCACATGCTGGAGGCAATAATCAAGCAAGGCTACAAACATCTCTTCTCTGACAGCAAACAGAAGTAAATATCTTTTTTTGGCTTGTATCACCACTTTTGTACTGTAATTAATGCAACAGCTTGTGAAGTTTCAGCAATTTGCTGTTTACATGGCTGATTCTTTTGATTGGACGCCACAGCAGATGTTTCCTAGCAAACAATTTGCACATTGCTTAAGTCTTTGCAAGCTAAGACACTTCTTATGGACATTTCTTACAAAGAGAGGACTTTAAGCAGTAACATCAGCCTCTCGCTTTTCATCATTTTACCTTTGAGGGCTGGGGGTACAGACTTGGTGGTGCAGAAGGTGTGCGTGTCAGAGAAAGGACCCTCCCCAGCATCACTGATGGCCTGTATTCTGAAGCTGAAGCTGCTGGACTCGGTCAATCGCTGGACCTTGTAGGTGTGGCTGGGGCCGCGGTAGATCGTCACGAACCTGGACGGAGAACATGACGAAGAGGGACAGTGAGCCGTAAATCTAGAGGGAGGAATGTGTCGAAGGGTGAAGGAGAGGACGTCGGGAAGAGAGAGTGAGTCAAAGATTAAGGAGAAGGTGAAGAGGGAGGCAAAGGTGAGAGAACGAGTGATGGTGCCGTCAATGGATTAAAGGAAGGGAGAGATGCAGTGATGAGGAAAGAGTGAGAGCAGTGAGGGATGAAGCATCCACGTTTGACCTGCACTAATCACTAAAGCAGTTTTGGGACCATGTTCAGGATTGGATTTTCCTGGACTTTCATTGACTGATCGCGGCAGACATTACAAGTTAACTGTGCTCATTGTCAGTTCGCTCGCTGGCCAACAACTCTAAAGGCTGCATCAGCACAGGTTCAGCATACGGCGCCTTGAAGCCAGATTGTCTTGGGACATAAGCAGCTGAGACCTTGAAAGGAAACAGCGATGCTGTCGAGAAGAGAGGAGAGTGCATTTAAACAAAGATAGCGGTGATTTATAAACACGCAGGACGAATACTGACAGGAAGGAGTCGCAAATCTGATGAAAACGAGCACCAGGGAAAGTTTCTGGCTGGCTAGATGGACAGATTGATAGACTGAAGGAGAGGTGATAAGTGAAAGAATGAGTGAGTCAGGGAGAAATGGGAATTTGAGCAGAGAAGGGGTTATTTATCTCTGTTATCGGCTTTTCAGCACAATAAGGTAAAAGTCTGAGAAATGAAGTTGGAGAGAGAGAGAAACACAGAGGTGACGGGGGCGAGGGAGAAGATAGGAGGCAGCGACGAGGGGAGGAAGTCAGGGGAGGATATGAAGGAGAGGAGGAGCAGAGGGGGAGGAAAAGAGAGGTAATTATAAGAGGGGAGACAATGATGGAGGATCTGCTGTGAGAGGACGGAGAAGAGAGAGTGAGCGAGAGAGAGGTCACGCTTTAGCAGAAGGCTATAACTCCAGATGAGCTCTTTATGTAGCTGCACTACAGAGAAGTGATGTGTTTCTCCAGCTGATATACGATGTTGTTAATCCCCCGCCTCACCTCCAGGCCTTAAAGTTAACACAGACGCCCAGCGTGGCTAGAATTAGTCCAGCGGCTGCGACGCAAACGCCGCGAGGATCCCAGCCTCCTCTTGTTTACTCTCAGCTAACAACCGCATGTCTAAGAAGTGAGTAATTTTATGTATGTGTAGTAAATACAGCGACTTTCCATTATCATAAGTTTCCCTCATCGAAGCAATTAACACTCAGCAAAGAGCAGACAATAAAGACACACACACACACACTCAGCTGGATGAACTGCACCTTTGGTTGAGAGCCAAACAGAGCAGAGAAAGAGAGGCCAGAAGCAGACGAGCAAAGGACGTGTCATTGCTCTGATTGTAGCGATACGTTTCTTCTGTGCTCATTCACTGGAAGGCTGATATGTGACTTTACTATTTACTGATATCATAAAACAGATTCTTATTTATTTCATTTGCCCGTCAGGTTTGCTTATTGTGCCGTAAAAAGCAGGCATCTTAAAAACTATCTCATGGAGCCCAAAATTGTTCATCGCACAGAAAAGCTTCCACTTCGTGGCGTAGCATTATCAAACATCTTGTCCTTGCATTTGTACGAGTCACTCTGTTGCATAAACTCTGAGCAAATGTTACAAGGAGAGATCTTTTTCAACCGCCAGAAGTTTTAGCATTGCACAGAAAGTTCATTCATAACTTTATCCAGTTAATATTGATTAGAAATACACAGAAATGACCAAAATACATGTACATAGTTGTCCTTAAGGCTGAAATCATCATCAAATGTCTGCATTGTAAATATTGTAAATTTGTTATCGGTTGACGCAAACACGGTTTTAAGCTCCATGGACGTCTCAGCCTGAAATCTGAGAAGGCTACGATATCAAAAACTGAATGAATAAACTCTCCATCAGAAGTCCATTTGAGAACTTATCAGCCACCAGGGAAAAGTCAGAAAATCTGCAGGGAAGTGTCAGCAGTACAAGCTGCAAAAATCTAAACGGACATTTGTAAATTGATGATGATGTAAAAAAAGTATTTTTGAAGTTACAGTCAGGTGTGAGGTCTCCTGTAGATTCAATCTTGAGGTCAAGGCAAAGATTAGCCTAATAAACAACGCTTTAGGTTTTGCTAGCTTCTCCAAAGGAGCTCTCCTTCAATGTCCCGCCCCCAGCACTCTCTGATTGGTTACATGCCACATGTAAGAGCCTATCCAGGCAGAGAGGAGCGCATGCACAGAGTGGAGCGCAGCTGAAGAGCTTCTCTCCTCATGAAATCCAGGTGTCACCAGCGTTTGATAGATGAAAAGATGGAAGAATTGAATTTAAGAAGGCAGACAAAGCGATGGACGGATGAGTGAATAATTGTTATGAATGACAGAGCTTTGCCCCGAGGGCCCGGTCTTCTACCTGCATTCATCTTTGACTCCACTCCCAATACCCCTGCCAGAGGGTTTTCTGGCTAATGCAGATGCGGAGGAAGTGAAATGAGAGAAATCATCCAGCTTGAAGGGCAACAACAGGGCGAGGAAAACAAGTGAAGATGAGAAGAAGTGTAAACGGAGACGCGGATGGGAAAATTAACCTGTGGGACAAGAATGGTGAAGGAGAGGATTCAAAAGAGTGAATCTGAGAAAACAGCTTTGTTTATCATCATACACACCCATGAAGACATGGACGGACAGGGGGGAGAAAAACAAAGAGGGTAAAAGATGGGGAGGGCACACATTTCTCCACAGGTCCCCCAGAGGTCAAGTCCCCTTTCTAACAACAAAACGAGATGAATACATATGAATTAGATCAGCCAGAGACGGTGAGAGACAGCGCCGGGGACAGCCAAAGTCAAAACCATCAGTGGACAGTAATGCTGTTTGGCTACTGATGGAATTTATTGGCAAAATCTGAAATTATATTAGCAGAAACTGCAGCTGGCTATTCAATATGTTTGTTTACGGAGCTAAATATTTTCAACACTGCCCTTCCACTCTGCCTCCATGCATCATGATTATCAATGAAGCACCCATCAATTTATTCTAATAGAGCGTGATGAGGAAGAGCAGGCAGGAGAGGAGGAGCGAAGGAGGAAGAGCCCAGCAAGCCAGCCGAATCCATTCATCCATTCACGGCAACTGTCGGCGTGCACACGCACGCGCACGGCGTTCAAAAAATGATGATGCATCGCTAATGCGGCCGCTAACACACCTGAACGGCCTGTCGCACCCACCAGGAGCTGCAAAGCAAAGGCGATTAGGCTGAATCACTCAGGAATCACACACCGCCACTGATTCAGTCAGACAGAGTTTATGGAAAGTTTCCTCCTGGTGGAAATGATGAAGGTGAATCTGCATTAACACAGCGCCAGCTAACTGATCTGAAGTTCAATCTGACCACAATTCAGTCAGAGCTCCATTTCATCTTAATTTGAATCTATTTTTTTAATCTAGTATAGTAGTTTCTGTGAACATGTGTATTTATTTTTAAAAAATGTTTTTCTTTCCGACCTCAGGTCAGATGTTTTGTGATTTTCAGTGTTTTATCTGTTCATCTATGAATGCTAAAAATCCACCAAGGTCTTTGCTATCCTGCAATAAATAAAGTGCATGCTTTTTCAATGAATACTAATCAAACAGCAGCTTGTTTTTTAAAGCTGTATTAAAATGTATATATTATGTGACCATAAACAAAGCGCTAAACAGCCGCTACTATAATATCTGTGAATGTGATTATGAACTGAAAAATATCTGATGCAATTCATTAAAAAATGTACATTTTTAACCGGGACTGCAAAATTCCTACTCAAACTTTGCAAGGAACGTACAGAAATATGGAAAAACATCATCCCCGCTGAGAGGACAACAAGCCTTAATTCACACCCACTCCCCAGAGAGCAGGAAGGGACGCATGTGGACTCGAAAAAAGGCGGAGGGTTAAAGTAGGACAGGCCAGACTAACGATAAATTAGTCACCAATTTAAGGCTATTCTTGGATCACATGAAAAGCTACCATGGGGCACAAACAGAGTCTGGCCCCCTCTCCTCTAAATTCAATGACAAAAGCCACTCAAATTGTTTTCAGTGTCATTATAAAGTACAGAAAAAAAATAGAAATAGACAGAAGTGTATTATTTATGTGCTGCTGAACAGAGTTTCAAGCATGTAATGATTTTATAAACAGGCCGGATCAAGAAGAGGAGCGGGACTGAAAACTGGACGCGAATTTAAGTGAAAGAATGTCCAATAAGCTTTGTCTTCTTCTTCTTCTTCTTCTCCTTCTTCTTCTTCTTCTTCTTCTTCTTCAGTCGCGCTTGCTCACGTGTGCAGGTTGAAAGCAATGCGATGCAATGGATGATTCTCAAATCCCGCCTCATCCAAACATGCTGCACGCGGTGTGTGCGCACACACACGAGTGCACCCGAGCGTGGTCACAGGGACACAAACGCACACAGCCGAGCATACTGCGGCGCTAATCACTGCGCCAACTGGATATGGGTAAATAAAACTGTCTAAACTGTGAAAGCTGTTTTCATTTGGCCAGCAGGGAGTGTGTTCGTGCCTACGTGCGTCGCCTGTGTGTGTGTCGGAGAGGTTAGCAGATCTAGCCTGCCAGATAGCGCCCCATCTGTTGCCTGCTGCACTCTGGGCCATTCCAGGGGCGCCGAGGTGCCAACGCGATGCCAGCCAAGCCTTAACTCAAACACCGATAGCCAGCCAAGCAGAATGCTAGCGGGCCGGGCGGGGGGAGGGAACGGGACAACCTGACAGGTGAGCTGGCAGACAGAAGTGGCTCCTCATCGCTTCTCACTTCAGTCTTATTTGTCCAACCTTTGCTATTCCTCCTTAGATGTATTCGAGACTCTGTCACATTAGCAAAAATGTCCTCTTTCCAATTAAACTCCCCGCCGGCGGTCATGTTCTGTCCCTCCCCCCCTCCTCTGTCTGCTAATTCTCGGACTCCCTGTTTCTCTCTTTGTCACTCCTGCCTCACCAGTCAGTTAAATAGAGGCTTGATTGTTGGAGGCTGTATCCCGGCTGGCTCCAGATGCCCTCAACGTGACTACTCACTGGTACATCTGGTTACTGCGTGCACAGAAAAAAGCCCAGCGCGCGAGTGTCTGCGGTTCGTGTGTAGTATTGACCTTCGCAGTCCTGATTTGCTGTATTGACTAGCTGTGGGTTGACGAGTCTGAGAAATGTGGTGCGCAGCGTGGCTGAGAGGTCTAGAGAGCACATCCTCTGAGAGGAACATCGCAGTTTTAATCCCCGCTCGTAGCTGAGGCTCCGTATGAGAAATACTCTAATCTCGTGTACAGCATTGATGAGTGCCTTTTTGTCCAAAAACATCAAGAAACACAAGAAAAAAATCTTTTAGAACAATTAAAATTCATGTAAAAAATTAAAAAGTGCAGTTAGTGACTCCTCATTTGCATGCAAAGCTCATTAAAAAAGATCACAGTTGGTTGTTGCTGCTTATAAAAAGAGCAAAAATGTAAGCTGGAGCTTTAATTCAACACGGATTAAGTGGAACTGTATTAGCATATTGAATTATATTGTATTGTATTATATATGTGCCTTTGCATGCATTTACTGTTTTGATATATGCATTTTGATATTAGAAAATATATTAATTAAATTATATATTCTTAGATTAAAAACATTATTATTAAGTGAAGGCACTTCCTCTGTGCAGCTGTTAGCAGAAGGTTTGCATATGATGGGGAGCACAGTCTGAACGGAACTTGTGCTTCTTGTTCTCTTCCTTAAATGTATAAAAGTGAGCTTTAATTATCTTTTCTTAACCCGGTGCATCTGGAATCCAGTGAGCTGGACCCCTGTGACGTAAGAGCAGTGTGCGTGTACTCCACCTGTGGTTCTTGTCCTCCATCTGTAGCGTGTAGACCATGTCATCGACTAGCAGGGCGCGAGTGTGCGTGTTGCTGGCGTTCTCGCCCCACTTCAGCTTCAGGCTCTGAGGGCCCGCCGCCGCGCATTCGAGGGGGGGTGGCGCCGGAGGGAGGGGGCGTGTCCTCGCCAGCAGGGGTGGACTCAGGGGACTGGAGCCGATGGCGTTCACGGCCTGGATTTGCACACTGCGGGGCACAACGGGAGGGAGAGAGAGACAGATTACGGTTTGTTTGTTACAGACTGTTACACTGTGAAACATTTACTGATCGGATAGCGATAATGTCTTTAGAATTGGTGTTGACGTAACATGGAGACCAATGTTTGATTTAAGTTTGCAGGGATTAAGTTCACGAGCCAAGAGAGCATAAATGGTGGG
Source organism: Chaetodon trifascialis (assembly GCF_039877785.1). Taxonomy (NCBI): domain Eukaryota; kingdom Metazoa; phylum Chordata; class Actinopteri; order Chaetodontiformes; family Chaetodontidae; genus Chaetodon; species Chaetodon trifascialis. Next base: position 22,733,994 of record NC_092069.1, read on the forward strand.
TGTACGTTACGTTACCTTGTTTGTACTCGGTGTGTCTGCAGACCTATTTGTGTAATGGTGGAGTCATTTTCTGAGAAGAGGCTGACCTGGTGTGTTAGCTCTGACCTTGGATGTGTCCCATTACAATTCAATGTACTCTGCAGACTTAAATGTGTCAGACATCCTGGCCCACTTTTATCCCGTGGTATGGCGGTACGGGAGCAAAGATAAATCACTGCTGCTGATTACTTTACAAGATTTTTAGTCTCCAAGCAACAGAAAGTGTCTTCCTTGTTGTCCAATCCAAACAGCCAAACTTGAGGCGTAAGAGCGTCCACTGTCTGACATTTACAGTCAATGCAGGTTGTCTGCACCTGTAACCTTTCATTATAATTCATGCAGCCGAGTGAAGGCAGACGAGGAGGGGCAACATTCATCCATCCACTGGGCAATTAAACATATGGATAAAAGAAGCAAGAGAATGAAAGATAAGGCAGCTTGGCCTTTGATGCTGAGGGATTACATTTAGTCGTGTGGGGATCTACATATCAAAGCTCAAAATAGATTATGCTCTGGCTTCGCAGCATTTTGTTTCATCATGGAGTGAAGAGAAATAAGAGAAAAGGTGATTTTTTTGTGGAAAAAAAAGGTCATGAGTGGCCGCTGCACGAACACAAGACTTGAACTGAGCATGTCTCCTGCACAGCTGCACCTTCCTGCAAATATATGCATTTCAGAGACAGTAACTCGCTTCTCCTGTCAGTTTAAATGTGCACTTTCTTAGCAGCGCTGCTTTAATGAATCACTCAGTTACGTCTGAATGTGGCAATTATCCTCTTAATATGTCTCCACAGACTTAAACCTTTAGCAGTATTAATGGGCTGTGATGACATTAAGAGAAGGTGCTGATGGAAGGCTGTGAAACCGGAGGGGAAAAAAACAATCTCTGCTGCCAGTGCTTGTTTTTAAGCTGCTGGACACCAAAAGGTTACGAAGCTTTCAATAAAAACATGAACTGCAAGCAGAAAACATGCCGTTCAGGTGTACTAATGTAACTTTTCTTGACGTGTAAAATGTAAAAAAATACATTAAAATGACTATTTGAGCAGACAAAGGACAAGAAAACCTCCTGAAATCAAAACATTATCTGTCAACAATAACCTCAGAATGAAGACATTTCAAACCTGGACTAAAGCGCACACACAGCCCCCCCACCCCCACCCCCCCCACCCCCGACAGAGCAAACAACATCAACTGTGGCCCTTCACAAAGCACAAATAAAATCGGAATAATACCACTTCAAGTACCCCACTGCTGTAAATAACAACCAGAATTACCGTCATTGGTGCGCACGCACGCACGCACGCACATATATCCGCATGCATGTGCACGAGCACACGCATGCACAGTGTTCTGCCTCAGTGGAAGCCATTATGCAACAGAGCAGAGTGACACTGGGACAAAAACAAGCTCAGAATGAAAACAATGGTGTACGATCGCTCTGCCTCTTCACATGTCGTCTACCCTGGACACCCTCCTTTTTCCTCCCCCAGTTCAAAGAACTCACTACACGGACACTTACGCACACGCGCGCACACACACACAGGTAATCACAGAATGGCATACAGAGGCATAACAACAGTAGCTGGTGATTCAGGTTACTGAGTAGATGTTTACTGCTCCAGTACAGCAGGTCTGACATCACCGCTCATGCAAACATCATGCACATTACTACAGCGACTATAAACCACTACTGATACCTGTGTACCTTCAGCTCAAATCGCCATGTATATTTACATGTTGGATGAAAGTGATGTACTATGTAATATAGTATTTTTACTGTGAGTTATTAGTACTTTTACTGAAGTAAAGCATCTGAATAATTCCTCCACCACTGTCTGTATTGAAATAAGGTCTCCATTGTTGTGAATGGACACTAGAATGATATTCTGTTGAACTGATGCACAACCAGGGGGCAAAACAATAAATACTAAAAATATATTTCTCCCGTTTTTTCTTGTGCCTGCCAATTCATGTTGTGTATTTACTTGTAGCTCATGTACAGGAAGTGAAAATGATTCGGCGTTCATCATCATCATCAATCCCAGTACCTGTATTCACTGTCTGGCTGCAGGTCTGTGACAAGGTGGCTTGTCCCCGACTCCACAGTGATGGTTTGGTCGTCCAGGGTGATGACGTAGGAGGTGATGTCCGCACCGTTGCTGTTTGGCTCGTCCCACTTCAGGTAGAGGCAGGTAGATGGGGAGTGACCCGACTCCGAGGAGGCTGGGAGGTCCAGGAGGACGAGGGAGGACACCGGGTCAGGGTTTGTCGCCGGGGTCCGGAAACTCACCTGCTCGCTGTACTGACCAGCACCGGCCTGATTCACCGCCTGAGCGGGACACGAAAACACAGAGCGGGTGAGAGACACGGAGGAGACGGGTGAAATGAGTACCACAGGAAAACCAGCAGAGATCAATTCAAATGTTCTTAGTGAAAGAACATTGCTCCATTTCTTTCACTGTGCAACACAAATATTTCCACCTCAGGTAACCTCTTCAATGCCTCACATAAACTCACCGTGGACAGAACTAGGACATCTGAAAGCTTGAGCTAAAATAAGAAAAAAATCAACAAATTGTTCTTTGCTTTTCTTTTAACCGGCAAGCATACAGTAACAAATGATGGATTTATTGTAATTGAAAAAAGCAACAAACATACAGCACTTCCAAAAACACGAGCGGTGCTTATTTCTCACTCTAAAAAACGTACTGTAACCACTTTCCCAGAACAGCCCGGCAGCATTAACCTGAGCTCACAATCAAGGAGCAGAAGGCGTGATTTGCAGCCTACAGAGCGCTGAGAGAAAAGTCTTGACTTACTGCTTCATCCTGGCAATAAACTATCTACATACTTTGAGGGTGCGACGGGAAGAATGATGCTTCAGTCATATTTCTGATTTATCTTCATGTGTTGAAGATGTTTTGGCGAGGCTTGAAAAACATAAAGAAATGTGAGGACCTCTTTATTTACCTTTTCACTGCGCGAGTGTCTGGCTATTTAAAGTGTTCTCATATAACAAGCGTGTGTCAGGCTCCGCAGATTTGAGCCAGAGACCTCAACTGGGTCCCTGCAGTTCACATCTGTCCCATTACCTCACATAAGAGCGCACGCCTGCACACAAACACAGGAAGACAAATTGCATGTGCGCACACAAAAGCATTAGGATATTGGGATGACCTTGTGCTGTCCTTTAAACTATAAATGAGCTCATAAAGAGGTGAGCCATAAAATGTGCTGTTATTGGATTCAAAGCTTTAGAGGGTACATCAGGGGAGAAGGCAAGACAGTACTGTGTGTGTGTGTGTGTGTGTGTGTGTGTGTGTGTGTGTGTGTGTGTGTGTGTGTGTGTGTGTGTGTGTGTGTGTGTGTGTGTGTGTGTGTGTGTGTGTGTGTGTGTGTGTGGCAAATCCGCAGGGAAAAAGAAAGAGAGCACTTATTTATGCACTAGATTAAGAGTCAGAACACAAATAGAATCAATTACCATCAACCTTTCACTGCCCTCTGGTACTTGAAGCTCCCCCGGCTGATATTTATATGTGAGTGTTGTGTATCTGTCTGTGTTAGTGTCCTGACCGAGTCTCTGTCACGGCTGCATGCTGCAGACTTTTTATGTCTTGGAATCAAAAATCCCTGCGTGCCTGCGCATCAACGCAGTATCTGTGAGTGCACGTGGATTTCACGGCCACAGGCAGCTTCGAGCATGCTTGCGTGCGTTACCTGTAGCCTGCAGCAGAAATCCGTGGCAGGCGTCAAGTCTGACAGCTCACACTGTGTGGCAGACCCGCAGTAGATGAGCTCCATGGGCTCCTCTTCCCTCGCCCACTCCAAACGATACTCAGAGATGTCTGTACCCGAGCCCTCGGGACTCTGCGTCACACAGAAACACACACTCAGCTCAGGGAAACCAACAGGAAATGGGAAGTAAAAGATACTGCCATCAAGGAATAAAGAATAAATCCAGGCGAAGGGAAATGAGGACCGTGCTACCAGGGACCGGCTTTATTTAATTCAAGACACAACACCAGAGACTTTCTTTCAATTCGGATGCATCATCCAGGGGAAGATTGCTATGAACACACAGTCTCCTGGGTCTACTAGCATTTTAAATGGCAGGTTTTTAGGTCAGTAGAACCAGGAAAAGGGAGGTTGGGCCTCTGCAGATAGCTGTCTGTCTTTGCTCAGAAAACCGGTTCCTTCCTTTGAAAAACGCCAGAGTGCATCTGCATTTGTCTCACCTCCCAGTTGAGCGTTACGCAGGTGTTACTGGTGAGAGTGATGAGTGGCGCCCCGCACTGGCCCGGAGGACCCGCTGCAGTCGTCACCTCTGTTGGCTCAGAGTACGCTCCGAACTGAAAAGGCAGAAAGAGACATGTGTGAGACGTGTGTTTAACCTGGCAGCGCAGATCACATGGGCTCCCTCTGTCTGCGTGTGTTTTTTGGTGCCCTCTGCGTGTGTGTGTGTGCTGTTCTTTCCTGTTTTTAAGGGTGTGTGCCGTGTCTGTGCCTGCATCTGATCAGCCAGTCTGAGTGCTAGCTAGCTCCAAGCACAGACGCTGTTAGTCTGTCTGGGACACTCTAACCTAACAGATACTGGCTCCTTGTCTGCGTGTGCCCGTGTGTGTGTGTGTGTGTGTGTGTGTGGCTACGATAAAAAAACACATTTTAAGTTGAATTAAGACTTGATTATTCGTATTTGTATCATATGAAGAGGTTCCACAGTTCACACACTCGATGTGCCGAGTGGATTTCATGGACACAAGAGCCATTAAATGTCCAATTTCATGCTGGTCAAGCGGAAAATTAAAATTACTTTTATGCAGCTTGACAAGCTGACTTGTTGGGATGCATGCTCCAGACTTCAAAATGTCTCATCAGGGAAGTGATTTTTTTTATGGTCTTGCCTGGCAAATTACTAGTTGATGGGTTTCCTATTTCTTTCTTTATTATTATTCATCATATTCCTGCTGTGCGTGCGTGTGAATTTCTCACCCCGGCCTCGTTGGCAGCCCGCAGACGGAAGCTGTATGTGGCACCAGGGAGCAGACTTCCCACAGTGCACTGCAGCTCTGACCCATGGTAGACCTCTGCTGGCTTGGTGTCGCCCTCACTCATCTCCAGACTGAACACACACTCCTCGCATACTCCCTCAGATGCAGGGGCATCTACGAGGCGACAGAGAAAGCAATCACAATCGTACAGCTGGCATTAAATCAAAATCTATGTGATGATATGACTCCTTTTATGGATAAACTTTAGGATTTACTCAATATTATGTTTAGTTTTAGATATCGTGTTTGCAGATCAGTTCACCAGGTGCACTTCCAAAGGGATTCTTTCCCCCGCTAGCTGCTTGACTTTGGTTGCACTACGGTGAAAGTAATAAATGACGGAGACAGTGGGGAAAACCCTCCGATACATTATGTCTGACCTTCTTCTCCAGGCAGTAATTGCAGCGGCGCTGCATGAATGTGAGCTGATTAGGGCTGTGGCCAGCTGTATTAAACTAGTTAAAACAAGAACTTCCCCAGCGTTTCAGGCTGGGAGACTTTCGCCTGCCAGCAGATAACAGCACTAATCTGCAATAATGGGACGACATTAGGAGAGTGAAGTCAGATATGAGGCTAGGTTAGGCATTTAATTGGCTAAATCAGGGCTCAATTAGGCTGAAACATGGTTGACTAAGGTTACATTAGAGTTGGCCAGGGAAACATATTAAGAAGCCAGTGGGCGATTTAGCTGCCTTGCATAAAAAAAAAATCAACAATAAAAATAAAGACATTCAAGGAAATAAAACTGAACACAGCGTACGTGCATGTCTGCACTCACCCCATTCTAACTGCACTTCCTTGTGTTTGGCTTTACCCACAATCCTTGGTGGCTGGCAGGGCCCTGGCGGGACGCTTAATGTACGGACCGGAACACTAACAGTGCACTTCAGGAGAGATGACAAACACAGGAAATCAAAACGTAAGAGAGGGAACTACAGTTAGAAATCAGAAATGTTTGCTGCTCATGTGTGTGCAGATTGTAGATCGTCCCCCTCGTTTTTCAAGCATCACTGACGCATCGCTGCTGACTCACTCCTGAGTGTTTGTGGAAATTTAAAGTTACACTTTTGCATGTACGCGTGCACGCGTCTTACAGGGCTGTGTCCTCCGGTGGTGATGCTGCACACGCGTAGGCGGTAGAAGGTCCCCGGTGTCAGATCCTCACACACACATTCTGTTGCTGGACCACTGTACGCTACCTCCCACTGGCTCGCTGCACACACACAGAAAACACAATTACACAACCGATCATATATATGAGCGTAAGTGCATTCACATAAACGCTTGCCATTTTATATTTATGCTGCAGCTGACCTACTTATTTTCTGGGAAACAGTGTCCAGTTGGCCTAATTAATAGCTGTGCGCCACTTCATCTAACTGTTCTGTTGATGGACTGCGTGGGCATCACTTGTGTACGTAGGTCATGTTTACGCCACAGCGTGGAAAGCGATTTTGCAGCAGAAGAGGGTACAGATTGTGATTATGAATGCATGTAACTGAGGTATTTACACACTGACTGCAGCATAAGGTGGCGTTCAAGCCCTGCACCTCAGAAAGATGGTGTTTCAGAGCATTAAGGCAACACACACAACATATACTCAATAATGTAATGAATCACAGCGATGAGTCAGGGCCATTCTGAGAGTTCACCATTGGTGGAAGGTGGAAGGTGGAAAGGACAGAAAAAAGGACATACAGATCTGAGACCGGAGGGGTCATGTCTGTGCTTCTCTCAAGCAATCAGAGTGTGATGACAGTCAGACAGCGGTTCGGTCAAATCTGATTAAATCACAGCAGTTTTTGAACGTTAGGCTCTCAATAAAAAACAACTAAGGATCTTTTTTTTCTAAAATTACACCCCTTTTCTCTCCCTGTTGTGTAGCCTGACAGAAACAAGAGAACATTTGGTTTCCTGGAGTACAGATCTGAGGAAATCTTAAGGACGCTGTGTGCTAAATTGAAGCTAACAAAGAGCAAATTATGGCCGGTATTCTTCTTAAGAGAGTAAGTACAGCAAATCGCACACAGACAGAACGTGCACAGGGGACAAAGGAAGGATTGCGTCTTCTGAGCTTTGTGCTATAAGATGATGGACTTAAGGAGGAGCTCTTGAATTAGCTGAACGTGTGGTGAGGATGGGCGGAAGCACGAACAGACGGGTTTAAGACGTACCTTCAGAGCATCCCTCTGAGGTCTCGAGCAGGTACGTGAGAGCCTCTGAGCCGCCGTTGTCCTGGGGGGGATCTGTTGGAGGAGCAGACAGACTCATTTTAGCGGGGGCTAACATCTCGCATAAACATCACTCGCTGGAGCTTAGAGGAATACGTGCGGCTCCAGGAAGAGGCATCAAATGATTGGAAAACGGTGCAGCAGCAGTACAGAATCAATACCAAATGACAAAACGCACATTCATAAGTCATCAGCTGAGAGTTCTCATGATATTTAGCATATGTCCTGAAGACATTATATTACTACTCATTAAGCGCGAGCAGCTGTGGGAGACTGTGTTTCAGTAGCAACACAGCAGGTAAGAAATTGCTCCAGTTTCTTTAATTTCTGTATCCATCTGTATGCAGACTAAAAAAACTCTGGGAGCCATATTGTGATGGGAACTATAAAATAATACACTAATGTGGATGATTTATTCAGAGATTATAGCTAAATCAGCACTGCTGGAAACAACCTACTTGGCTGTGCCTCATCTCATACTTATTGCATCAACACTGGTGCCATACAGTTAAGCACACCCCTGGGTAGTGCCCTCTTAATGAATACATGCCTAAAGCAAAAATACAGGACGTAATGAGGAAGTGTTCTGCAGCTAAATCACTTTGAAACGGTCGAGCTGCAGCAAGTGCAGAAATCACACTACTTACTGCGAAATAAAGACAATTGTATAGCGCTTTAAAATGTGTCGTGTTTAGAGCTATTACAGCATTTGAGAACAGACAGGCCGCCCTGACTCCTGCAGTACTAATGCAGGACAGATGGATGATAGCAGACATGATGGCTTTTATGGCCTCTACCTCGGATCCATGATAACACCCCGGAGGCAGCAGTTTGTCCATGATTTCCCATCTTTCATGAGTAATTTTATCCTGTAACGTTAAAGTTTCTTCTTCCCAAGTCGAGTTTTTTTGAGTGTCTACACCGCTCAAATCTCCATTTAATGAATTTTGTAAAAAGTGAGGCCCAGGGAGGTCACACAGTTTCTGGCATTTTGAATATTTCTACCACTTTAAAGTCCTACACTTGCTGTGCTTGAATGAAACCAGAATATTTTACAACTTATTCCATTATTCAAATAACACACGGAGGAAATTGTGAGGCCTTGGCTTTCTTGTTTTTAAAAAATTGACTAATAAAACATGAACTAGAAACACATTTAGTAAGTGACTACAACAGATTATTAGGAATGATGGTCAAAAACACACTCCTTTGAATGTATCTGTATGTTAGAGCTTGAAAATGATGGATTTTGTTTAGTGGGTAATTTATGATGTCAACACTCATGAACGCAAACGTAAATTTCACTTTTGGTGGTCACTGTTGTGCATTTTCATCCGTGTTTTCTGTATTTTTGAGAATAAAAATGTACTAAAACAATACTGTCCGTCTGTGCATACGCATGTGTGGGCGTATATTTTTACCCCATGTGACGGTAAATCCGTAGGGCGTCGCCGCGGTGACACAGGGTGTAGACGGAGGGCCGGGTTTGTCTGGATTGGTGGTGCACACCAACACTTCACTGGGACTGCTCTTTCCCTCCGTGTTCGATGCTATGAGCTGCAGGGAGGGAAACGGACAGAGCGGAGGGTTAAAGTACGGAGACAAGGCGAGAGAAAAGGGAGAGAGGGTGATAGAAGGACATGAAGGGCGTAAAGGAAGGACGGTATGGAAGGAAATGGATGAGAGAAGGGAACATACAGAGAAATCTATCAAGAAGTAAAGGAACTGTCCTGATTAATAGAAGCCATTACTCTCTGCTCCTTCACCTGTGATTATCCTGGTTCATTTCTCTTCACTTTACTCCCTCCATTACCCCATCCAGCAGACAATCAATTTGCTTTGTTCCCAGACGTTCGCACCGTATGAACATCACAAAGAACACAGAGGCCTCTCTTTGTGTGTGAGCATGTGTGTGTTTGTGTCTCAGAACCTCTACCGCCTCGTCCGGCAGTGTGAGTGAGGACATGTATACGTGAAAGTACATGGAAGGTGTTGTTTGAGATGATGGCACCATAATACACTGTTTATGACAAGACACACGAGTACTTGCATCAACACACAATCAAACGCACTTACAGAGATCTACTGTCGGTACATGTTGTTTCACAGTGTCCTCCCATTATCACGAGCTATCACAGCTTTTATTATTAGAGCCGGACAGTGTTCTGCACTCGCTAAATGGCTCCTGAATTGCCTTGTTTCACTACTGGTCAAATTGCAGCCAATGATGGTAAAATGCCATATTCCTTCTCAGATTGATGGACATTGTATAACCACTGAGGACATTTGTATACGGCGTTAAAAGCTGTACTCAAGCTGGACCTGAAATAAGAAAACTAGGTCAAGTAGTTAAACTCTGAATACCATATTGTTTCAGTTTTCACTTTTTCCATCTAATTTTGCTGTTCTTATTGTACCATCCCATGTGGCAAATCCCACTCATCATGTATGCCAAAGTAGCTAATGCTAATCATGCTAATTATGGCCCATTTCTATCATTCTGACATGTGCACATATGCTCGTTAGCTTATCTTAGCACAAAGACTGGAAACCAGGGGGAAACAGCTAGCCTAGCTCACCTGCCCAGTGCTGGAGACAATTCTTAGCGAGGCCATTAACTTCCTGGTGGACAGCAAGACTACAGCTGTTTCCTGTACTTACGCTAAGCTAAACTGAGCTCAGCTAAGCTAAGCTAACTGCTATTCCTTTAAAGCACTTTTGTGACACAAACATAGGGGGAAAATCAAAAACATGTCTTTCCATTCAAAGATCTTTGTAATAGTCCACATTCATGCAAAGAGGCAGAAACAAACATGCGTCGGCATCCACGGCGTCGTCACTTACCCTGAATTTATACTGTGTACTCCTCTTCAGGCCTTGTACAGTACAGGTCAAGTTTTCTCCAGTGTACTTTGGATGAAAGTCCGTTCCCTGTGGGTGAAACAATGTCAGTGGTCTGTGTGTGTTTGCATCTATTAGCATCAGTGTGCATTTCTAAGCATATAGATTCAAGAAATGCTGACAGCTGATCACACAGGGCTTAATCAAATAACAAAAAAACCCCCAGAAAGTTTCACAAAACCAAATTAAGGCGTTTACTATGGTGGATTTTGTAGCTCCTGCCACATTTAAATCTATGAGGGTTGTTTTTAATGCAATGGAAAGGAACTGGTGCCAGTAATATAAAGTTTATATGTTTTCATATAATATGGGTGTTTACGATTGTGTGGTACTCACGCTGTTGTCCTCCTGGATCTCAAGTGTGTATTTGAGCTGCTCCTCGCTTGGACTGCCCTCAGGACGCCCCCACTCCAGGGTCACCCAGGACACCCCCGCCCTGACCAGCCGTGGTGCCAGAGGCAGGGCAGGCAGGGTGCCCATGGTGTAAAACACCACCTCTGTGCTGAAGCCACTGGACAAAACACAAACGCATTTCCATCTTACATTTTTCGTTTTTATTTAAAGGGCTGACGCAATTTTTTCTGCAGGGGGAGAGGAGTATTTTGGAAAAGTCAGGGGTTTGAGGAGCTCCCAGTGGAGACAGTGAGGAGATGAAGAAGAAAAGCTGTGACCGGGTAAAATAGGACACATACCCATGCCAGGAGACGGCTCATTTTAGAGATGGAGATGGGAAAGAATCTGAATGTATGACCAGCAGCAGAGGTCTGACAGGTTATAAAACTTTCTTCCAGTAAGAAAAGCTGCAGGTAATCAAAAGCTTGCGTGTGCCGAGTATGTTTGTGCGCCTGCGTGTGATCGCGGCTTCAAAGGGGGATCAAGCTGAAGGATGCATTAAGGCCGCTTTGAGTTCAGCCAGAGAGCTAATATCTCCTCCCTCGCTCTCGCTGCCCTTTATCACCTCCTCCCTTCTCCCCCCGCCACCCTAACAACTGCAGGCGAGATGTTCCCCGCCATAATGACAGAGAGGAGACGAGAGGAGAGGGGAAATGGAGGGAAAATGAGAATGAGGTAGATGACTCATGTCACATGCAGAATAACAGCTAAAGATGGACTGGTGCATGTTTGTGCATCTCCGTCCATCATTATGGGGGTGTGCAGATTTATTCGGACTTTATCATGAAAACGCACATGTTGAGGTTGACACTGATTCAATTTGCTGCAAGTGTGGTTGCTCTAAATACGGTTTCAGACCTCCCATCATGTTATGGGCCAGCTGTGATGTCCCCATGAGAAAAGCTGTCATGTTTGTTTAATAAATCCGCGCTCCTACGGTATACAAACATGTTATAAGAAAGAGTTATTACGATGATGCGTGTCTGTGTGTTCAGTGATAGGCGACAGTACCTTGTGCCAATGTCATTGTGCGCAGCCACTCTGAACGTGTAGCCACAGGCGGGGTAGAGTCGTGTCAGCTTACAGTGTCTCTGGCTCCCAAAGTAACATTCTCTGAAAACACTGTTCTTCTTTCCCTGCAGAGAAGAGAGGAGGGAGCACACGCAAAATAAAGTGAGATAAGATGAGAGCAGGGGATACGATTAATTGCGATAGGAGATTAAAGAAAAGAATGAAGCAGATGAAAGCTGAGTGAAAATGTACAAAAAAGGAGAAGTGAAGTGCGGGTCGACGGGCATAATTTACAGGCTTATTACATCTTGTCTGAGGAGGCGAACGTTAACATCCGGTTGCTGACACCTGCGATGGGTGTAAGTGGTTATTTAAAACACGGGCAAAGTATGACAGATAACAGACTTCAAGAGACAGACTTACCTCATCCCACTCGAGCAGGTAGTTTGTGATTTTGGATCCGTTGTCGCCTGGGGGCTGCGGATGACAAGACGGAGAGAGAGATTAGCCGAGGACAAAAGAATCTGACACCGAGACAGACGAAATACCTGCCGTGTTTTTATGACTGGCCTCATATCCTGTCTGGGTGAGCGATGTCAATCTTTATCAGCGACAGGGAGAGTGGATAAAAATGACTAGTGCAGAAAAGGTCAGAGAGGCTGGAGGGGTGTGCCCTGTCGGCATTGTGCAGCAACACAACAATGTCTCTCTATTAGCTGCTTTCAGGCTGACAAAGTCACGCTGGGAGGTAAATCAATTGGTTGACTTTCATCAAACAATGAGATTTTTTTTGCAAAGTGCATCACAAATAAAGCACAGTGGACACGTGAGATTAGCTGTAAACTGATTCTCCTTGAGTAGCATCAGTTCATTCTCATACATGTTTTACTATATGAGGTTGAGATGAAGAGGAAGATGAAGATGTTTGTGCCTGTACCTTCCACTGTAGGGTGAGGGTGGTCTTGGTGCGGTGGGAGAGTTTCGGGGATAACGGGACGTCGGGGACGCTGCAGTGTGTGGTGAACGAGCCGGCCTCTGAACACGAGCCTCGAACCGAGTTGTACATCGCAGACACCCTTAAGAGACATCAAACGTTGGACAGTGAGTCTTCATATAGAGAAACCTACAAGCCTAACATACAGATCATGGGGATGGAACAAAAACACAGGTGTGAAAGCAGTGTCGTCCATCCAGCGCTAACATCCTTACCGTACGTGGTAGTCTGTCGCTGGCCTTAGGTCTTTCAGATGGTACTCCAGTTCTTCACCACTGAAACACACACGAAAACCAAGCACAAAAGTCACGCCAGCGTACTTGCAGCAGATGCTGCGTGCTTTTAGCTTGGAGCGCGTTTCCTACCTGTATATAAGGCGATACTTTCCGTCTCGTCCTTTATCCGAGAGAGACACCTCGAAGGAGCAGGACACAGGCATCCCGTTACTATGCCTGTTCACCAGCCCTGCCGGGGGGGCCCAGGACAGCCGTGCAGCCCGCGCCTGCACATTGGACACCTGTAAAACACGCATCAACATATAGACCGTATGTTATAAACAATGAAGCCAAGCATGCATGAAACGTTTCTCTGGATTAGCTAAGGTGCTTGCTAACACAAAACAGGGAGCACGATGCAGAAAAGCCCTCATGGGTACATGAGAGTGGGTCCAACGCAAGACATTAAAAATTTTCGCCCTTTGAGACATGTCAGGACTCTGAATTAGAAAGGCGGAGGCTGGGGTGGTGGAGACAAAGCTTTGCCAGAAGCAGCAATTATTATATATGTTGTTATCAGGGCATCACTGCAAAAGAGAGCTTCCTCTCAAAGGCCTTTTCTGGTTAAATATCATTTTTATTTAACAAGGGAAGCTCTGTTGGAGTCACAGCAATCAGTGAGGAAGGGGTGGCAGCTAAACGGGACGCCTTGATGTGAGAGTGTGATTGGTGTGATTGGAAACTGTGATTCAGTCAGTGGGTGTATGACTTCCGTGCCCGTGAACTAACCCAATGCTTCATGTCTATCACTTCTGGGCAGCAGCAGCTCTACGAAGCTTAAATCAGTCTATAAAGGTGTTTGTTTTGCCATAATTCTGAATGTGCAACTGCTTTTTTTGCCAGTGTGTCGGACAATGCGTCTTTGAAAGCATCACTCCACATCCATGGCGGGCGCGCAGCTGAGAATTAAAATGAACAAAGACAAGAAAGAGGCCTGCATGTTTGTCTGCGCGCCTGCAAGTGCGTGCATGTTTATGGGAGTTTTAGCTGCGGCACATGGTGGGTGAGCCAATTTAGCGTGATTTAGCACAGTCTGCTGCTATTCCAGACTCCACATCCACTGAACAGGCGATGAATGCGCCTTGAGGGCACTGCAAACCACAACCATGCCTAGACAGTCTATGAGGAAGACAGACAGACAGCCAAACAGGAAAAAGCGGAAAGACAGACATGAATGTCATTTTATTGAGAGTTCTGATCATGATTATTAGGTTTTATGAGGTCACATGACTGTATCCACATGCCTGAGAACGTCTCGGGGCACTTTTTCACGCCCACTTAGCCCACCGCGGATACATAAATACCATGCCAAGGCTTCCATGTAATGAATGACATGCAGCAATGGCTCAATGTGCCAAACGGCGACAGATGAAGACAGAGAGGCCGAGACGAAGTGACAGAAAGCAGAAAGAAAAGGGTACAAAGAAAAAGCAGGATGAGAAACAGAGATGAAGAATGGAGGGTGGCCTTCAGGGGTTTGCGGTCGTCCTGCCCTTTGACCCCAAGAGACGGTCTGTTCGTCATCTTCGACTGATTTGCCTGACAGACTGCGCCGCACAAAGACCATTGAACGCGAGGTGCTGAAAATCTACTGTATCCATCATCAGCCCTCGTCTTCTATTCACTGTTTGTAAGAGCATTAATAGCTGTCGAATGTGACCTTTCACTGCATCTCTCTGGCGCTCACACTCCATTCAGCGGCTGCATTTATACACATCAATCCAACAACAATGACGAAAAGACGTAAAGTAGAGCTCACGTAGACAACCAGCTCTGGTCCTGCTGATGCTGCAGGATTTGAGCATCTATACCATCATTTGAAAACTATGACTCCGTATTGTTTCCATCATTCACACTTTTTAGGTTTCAAGCTTTAAAGGAATGCATCTTTGTGCACGCTCTATCATGTCTTTGAACCAAACATCCGTAAATCAACGCGACACAAACGCACCGTCCGTCATGGTACATGCTGTTTGTTTGGGGGATTCTAAACATTTACAGGAAACAGCACATAGTGTAACGAGCAGGGCAGCTCGCAGTGTCCTTCGCGACGGACGTTTTCTTCTCATAGCAGAGTGTGTCCCAGAACTTGTTATTTCATACACTCGTCCTAAAGCAGAGTGACCACCACAGCTGTTAGGAAGATGTATACAAAGTCATAGAGAGGGAATATGTATATTAACATCTAATGAGCAGCCTGTGTAAACATTGTAATTGGTGTAATACCTTATCAGCCCTAATCAACTCATCACGTGCACGTAAATGCGGCCTGGGTTGCTATGAGCTTCCAGGCCTTTGCGGTAACCCTGTTACATTTTTCTTCAAAGAGCAAAAATGGAAGAGCGAGAAGTTAAAAGAGGATTTTTTTTTTTTTCTACAAAAACAATCAGTACGAGGAGAGGAGCGCGGTAGCAATGTAAACATTTTTAAATGAGGACCACGAAAGGCAGAAGCACTTGTCTGCGTGGAACGCAGCTGAATCAATCAAGAGGCACTTTCGCTGTGCAGGGAGGACTGCAAAACCCTTTTCACCCAATCAAACTGCCTCTTATAGAAATGCATTAAGGTAAAGGTCAAGAGGTGGCACATCTGCACTTAATGACACAAGATAGCAGTGACAGAAGACAATTTCAAAACTGTACTCCTTTTCCTCCATCCCTTCTTCCATCCCCTCCTCAGATTCGACTGTAATAATCGCGCTGCATCAGGGAAGAGGTGATTTGAGGTTACGAGGGCAAATAAATCGCCCCCGAGCATCGACTTCAACCCTCCTGAAGGGCTCAAAACTCTTCTTCTCACGTCTTTCCTTTCCCCCTTTTTACTCTCAGTTTTCTCTCTCTTTCATCGCTCCATTCTCTCTATTTCCAGCCCTGTCATAAGCTCGCAGACATCAAATGGTCCAATTGCACAGCCTGCTGACCAAACCGCTTTAATCCACAGCTCGCAATTCCTCTCTATCAAAGCACGTCTGCTCGGCTCCGGCTGGTTCATTCACGTTCCCCTCGGGGAAGGAGAAAAAGCTGTTGGTGTTTACAGTGTTCTGCAGCTGATAAAGGCACAGCGGGATGGGAACGGCGTGGATGAGCAGATGCTGCCCTCATGTGGCCAAGGTGAGCAGAGATGAAACGATCAATTTGCTTTCTTGTGACTGTTATTAAAGGCCTGGAAATGACTTCAAGACGCACGCGTCACTGCAGTTATTAGTCTCAGTGTAAGCATCTGATTTTTATGTTAATCACACAGACAGGATGAAAATATGGAGAAGACATCAACACTCATGCCAGCTATGACTGCATCAGACAAGAGATGATTGATGAAGGTAGTTAGAAGCGAGCCGGGTTTGTGTGCCTGCGTGCGTGTGTGTGTGTGTGTGCGCAGCTGTGGGTGGAGGTATGCATACCAACCTGTGGTTTGTCGATTGTAGACAGCATGTCTTGTACACGCTTCCCCTCTGAATCATGATCTGAGGAGACAGACAGAGAAATAAAAGAGTCATTATCAAGAATCAACTCCAAGAGGGTTTTTTTTATGTCGTAGTCAGCAAAAAAAGAGAGACTGGCACCGCGGGTGTGACATGAGAAGAGAGATCACGGGGGGATTTGCACCACATGTC
Organism: Chaetodon trifascialis; assembly: GCF_039877785.1. NCBI lineage: Eukaryota > Metazoa > Chordata > Actinopteri > Chaetodontiformes > Chaetodontidae > Chaetodon > Chaetodon trifascialis. The sequence goes on from NC_092069.1 coordinate 22,750,502, forward strand.
AAATCACAATCGCAATCTGTGTGCACAAATCCGACATTTCTGAATTTGATTCTGGTGCCTGATTTTTTTTTTTTTATTCACATGAAAAATAAGAACATTCCACGATCCCGAGTTTCAAAACAGATGCACATTAGCAATTTTGGCAGCGCTGCCGAAAACGGGGCTGCTGATTGACAAGAAGAAGGTTTTCAATTCCCGCAAGGCGTGTTATTGTGATATCTATAAATCTATGGCGCATTGCTCTCCAGGGTCAGCCAAGGTTTGCGTTGAGATTGAGAAACTCAAAAAGTCAGCGAACGCACGCTGCCCCGCTCCAATCAGCCGTATTATCGTCTGTGAAAGGATTCCAAATAGCAGCTCAGTCGTCTGTGAAAAAACAACACAGAAATGGGCCAAAATAGAGTAAAAACAGACCTAAGTTCTAAAAAAGCGTGTTGTCTAATGGTGTGTGATGCAACACTTGTTTTCTTCAGCTGCCGCCCACTTCATCCCATCGAGTCACGATGAACACAGCCCTCGGAAAAAAACACTAAATTATCCAACGATCCGCAGAAAAGGCATTAGTCACGAATTCCTGACCTAGAGCACAAAAAATGGGGATCACCGAAAAAAAAGTAAATAGAATAAACATGACTCATGTTCCACCGTGACTATTTTGTTCTGAACATAGAAACTGCTCATTATCTTTTAAGGCATTAGTTCACAAATCATTATCCCAATCGTGATTATCATGATTACTCCCCACAATGCTCCCCACACCTGTGAATATTTATCCAGAGCGGCCTGACGTCACCAGTGCCCCACAGCACGGCTCGCCGCTCAATATGATGCCATATGTATGCAAGGACGCAAAGACAAGCAGGATTAATAAAGCTCTACGTTTTAAAGTAGTGTTTTGATTTCACTTGGGTGTTTGGCACAGACGCTGTGTAATATACTCGACCACATCTGCATAATTCACACAGGGAGAGGCAGAAAATACTGATCCTTTTGGAAAACACCAACCAGACATCAGAGGCGTAAATGTTAACTCATACAGATGCTATGAACAAGTGTAATCACTATACATATATTTCATTTATTACAAACAACATCAATTAGTCGACAATCAGAATTAATTCACTAAATTATTCATTGAAGTCAGTCGTCAAAAATGTAGCTTTTTGCTGTTTTTCTTGTCATTTTGAATCACATATCTTTTAGTTTTGGACTATTTATCGGACAAAACAAGCAGTCTAAACACATCACTGCACTCTGGGAGATTATGGAAGGGATTTTTAGTAGAATGAATTATTAACTGACTGATTGAAGTGAATCAAAAATGAAAATAATCAATAGCTGCAGCTCTAAAGTTCAGAAAAGTTGCCTTTTAGGCATAAAATACTGCTGGACTGTTCCATTATAAGGACACACACACACACACACACATACGTAGCATAAACATAAGCACACAAACACACACTCAAAGCGTGTGTGTGTGTCTAAAGCTGATTTACCAGACGCTCAGTTTTGTCAGGAGTGAAAGTTAGCGAGTGTGTGTTCATGCGTGGGTAATGGAAGTCTTTCCCCCCTGTGCGATCCCCGCAGCCCAGGTTTTTCCGACCAGAGGAGGCCTGCTTTCTCCATCTGAGTCTGACCACTGTAAATCACACAGGACGTGTGCGTGTGTGTGCGCGCGCGCGCCCGTGCGTGCGTGAGGGTCAGCAATGCAGGACGCGTATGAAACCAAACCTGTCTGATGAGTGTGTTACAGGACTGAGGAGGACTTGCATCGAACGTACACGCACCTATTCACACACACGCGGTACACCTGTGCGTAAAGTGATTTGTGTTTGGGATATCACTGTATACTTGGAGTAAGTGATGAATGAGAGATTGTGTGTGTGTGTGTGTGTGTGTGTGTGTGTGTGTGTGTGTGTGTGTGTGTGTGTGTGTGTGTGTGTGTGTGTGTGTGCGTGTGTGTGTGTGCGTGTGAGCGGTTGAGTCCCTCTGACAGGTTCTGTGGAGGAGAGGGCCTACTGTGCCTGGGGGTACACTTATGAGTCATGGCAACAGTGATGTCATGGAAGCACAACCTCAACTTGACCTCCGTGTGTGTGTGTGTGTGTGTGTGTGTGTGTGTGTGTGCATGTGTGTGTTAGAATAAAAAAGCAAGACAGGCAGCGAATGTGTGTGTGTGTGTGTGTGTGCATCGCCACAGTCCCAGTATCAGGTTACAGGAGACTGGTGATGGCTGCTAGTGGGGGGGGGGGGTTATGCTACCGTGTGCGCATATGTGTGTGTGTGTGTGTGTGTGTGTGTGTGTGTGTGTGTGTGTGTGCGCGTGTGAGTGTGTGTGTGTGTCGGGGCTGGCAGTGTGGATAGAGTTCACCAGGAGAAGCACACATTCTGCACCACTGCCAGACACACCGGCTCATTAGTGCACTTTTTCTTTCATACACACCCTTGTCCCCTTTCATCCACTTGGACGGCGCTGAACTTTTCTCTTTTATGGAATAAAAGGCGCACTCAGACGCACAGCTCCAGACACGAACGGCTCTGCGAGCTAACAGGCCGACCCGGCTTATTCCGCCCATTCATCACAGCTGAGCGAAAAAGGAGAATATGGCCTGTTTTACGCTGCAGTCCTGTAGCTACTTGTCTGCCGCAGCTAACACGGTTAAGACAAGAAGAGGCGGAATTCCATTACGGCATCATTTCAGCTGTCGCGTTCCGCAAACAACAGATGTTAATAATCAAGCAATATGCACGGCTGACTAACAGCCTCTCTGATGGTTCGCTGTTTGCTTTGGAACGGGAGAAATTCATTTTGCTTTTCTGCTCGAACCGTAAAAAGGTGAAAAAAACAAATAAATCACATTCTGCCACTTCTGGTTTTGTCAGAGCGGAAGGCCGGTGCTGTGATGATGTGTGCTGATGGAGCTTATAAAAAGAGAGGATCGTGACATAAAGAGGTTTGAACCTGAGACAGTCGTGCACCATCACTCGTTTCAAAAGGAAAGAAAGGAACTCCTTCCACTGAAGACCATTCGATGCAGCTGAAAGCTCCAGAAAAAGCTGAACTTTAAGTTAAAATGCAAATCCCTTGATTACTTTCTGCACAAATCAGCATCATTATGTTCAAAATGACACGATGATAGCTGCCTCTAATGGCAGTGATTCATCTAACAGGTTATACGGATTTCATTTCACTGTATATATTGTTAACAGCCGCATCATTTATTTCATATTTTACTTATCGTTCAGTGTTTTGTTTGTTTTGTCTTTTTGTCCTCGTTGATCTGCGTGTCTTTTTTTCCTATGCAAGCACTTATTGATTCTGATTCTACATTCAGCGGATGCTTTTCAATTCATTTCACTTTCTCGTGTTAAATATACAAAATACAACCCTGAACTCGTCTCCTGATGAGGTCTGAGTAAAATTATTTAAGTTTTGGTCTGTTTATAGGCAGATTTTTGTGCCATTAGAAAGGGTCAGGCTAGCTGTTTCCCCCTGTTTCCAGTCTTTGTGCTAAGCAAGCTAAGCTAATCAGCTATAGCTTCATATCTAATGGACAGAAATCAGAGTGTAGACTCATTTCTGAAGACATCCAGTAAAGAAAGTAAGCATATTTCCCCAAATGTCAGACTATCCCTTTAAAACATGTGCTTTTATTTTGTCTGCAGCTCACTCAGGAGCAAAACCAGGACCAGGTTCTGTTAAAATATGAACTTAAACAACCCCAAATTTAATGACTAATCTACAAACAATTCCAGACTGAATGCGACACCCTAATATTGCAGCGCTCTGAAAAAAAGTTGGCGAACCCACAAACTCAGCTTGTGACAGAAGTAAGAGACTTATTTAATATTTCGGGAGGCCGGTAATAAAGCCTGAAAAACAGCACCGCTTCACCTCGCCGCTGAGTGTTATGACTCGCTGCGGTCGTTGAGTCCAGCTGCTTAAGTGTTTAATATAGAGGACAACCACAGAAAGAGCTGATGCTAACGGCCGAAACAGAAACTGAATCTCTTCCCAGTGTTACTCCACACACACACACGCACACGCACACACACACACGCACACACACTCTGTCCTCACAGTCCCTCACCTCGTCTCTGTTCTGTTTATGTGCTGCCCACGCACCCTCACTTCCTCTCCTCGTCTGACCTCACATCCTGTCTGTGTCTGACTGCCTGTGTTTGATTACGGAGGACAGCCAGACAGAGCGAGGGAGCGCAACGGACAGCAGGAAAAGAGGAGGAACTGAGGAAGGGGAGGAGGGGGGACAGCAGGCCGAGCCAAAACCAGGCGAGAGGGGGATTTAGAGGAAGGAGGAGAGACACTGAAGGACAGACCGCTGAGAGAGAGAGAGAGAGAGAGAGAGAGAGAGAGAGAGGACAGGCAAGAGGAGTCTGAGTAAGAGATTAGGTAGAAAAACACAAGGAAATTGAGAGACAAAGAGCGAGCCAGGGATCAACAGAGAGGAGGAGAAAGGGAGGGATGAAAGGAGAGAGGGAGGAGAGGGCTTAGGAGGATGTGAGGCGAGGATTACACAAACTTTTGTGACATCATCAGTAGGCGCACAGCAGATGCGCAGCCCTGATCCCAATGTGGACGTCGTTACAGCACCACTGACTTCAAAACCAGGCCGGCTTTCCAGAAGAAGGCGTCAGAATACACTGGAAGTCTTTTTTTTATGTGTGTTGCTGTAATAGAGATGTAAAGTGGGAGGAGCTGCTGGTTCTTGAAGTCCCCCCCACACACACACACTGTAAATTTCCCATTCCTTTGATGGCGTCTTAAGTGTTCCCCATCATAGAAATAAAAGAGAGACCTTGGCAATTTACCAGCGTTGTTTTACAGCCATCAGTCTGAATCATTTGAACTTTGTGTCACTTTGGTTTGGTGGATGGCCCTAAAGACTACAATAACTATTAGCCTCAGTCGCTATCGCTAATGGAAAGCTAGCCAATATTCTGCTAACACACTCACCCTAAAGCTATCCCTGGGAATGCAGGAATAACTCAAAGCTGCAGTAAATAAAGAACACTTTTTTATGGAGTCTGCTCAAAGTGACTTCCCTGTTTATGCTAAATTAAGCTAACTCTCTGCTTGCTCTGATCTGAGTTCATATTTAACGCACAGGCATGAGAATGGTATCAATCTTATTGTCTAACCCTCATTAAAAAAGTATATGTATTTCCAAAACGCTAAAGATATTAATTCACTTCTAAATGTTTTATTATTTGTCAGTTTTTCTCACTGCTAGCGGCACACACATCATTATTCTAAATCCTGTAATTGGACATTTATCTCAATGATTCTCCTTGAGGGTCATAGTTGACGTCTCTCCAAACATTTTTATCTCCACAGGCTTCAGCTTTGATTCTTTCAAATCAAAGAGCCAGATATTTTCTGACACAGTCGCTCATCTGTTGCACTAATGACTCAAACAGGAGCGTTTCATGCCTTCAAAGAGCTCCAGACTCCAGTCACCTAAAATTACCTCAACAGAAAATGAAGTGAACCTTTTCCTCCAAAACCCTGGACACCTGAAATAACTCCCACAACTCTGTTCCATGGAACAAAGTAGGAAAGCACACACTGGATTATTAGGAAGCGCACATTGGCATAAATACTTAACGTGAGCTTCATTCTGTCTCTAATTTTCTCCCCTTCCTCCCTCAGTCCTCCTCAAATACATGAGGCTGCATTCCTCCTGCATGACGGCCTGTGGTTCTGTCTGTCTGCGCTGGGACAGAAAAAGACCTTTAAGGCCTGGAGTAAAAAATGTGAAAAATGTGGCAACGGCCATTCACTCAGCCCCCACTCCACACACACACACACACACACACACACACACACACACACACACACACCGGCCACAGGGCGGGTGTGTGCGTGCATGTGTGTGTCGCCCTAAAGGAACAAAGTGAGATATGATACCCATCTTTGGAAGCCTCTAATCAGGGAGAACAAAGCAAAGTAACGGACACTCAGCTGGAAGGAAAGGGAGAGATGTGGAGATGAGAGGGAGGACAGACAGAGGAGGACAGAGAGGAAGGACAGAGCTGAGGAGGAGGAGGGAGGAGAGGAAAGAGGAAAATGGAGGTGGAGAGGGGCACAGACCTTGGATTCCACACTATTATCATCTGCTGCATAGTGAGCATTCCATCTGCTCAACAGCTGGGCTACACACACACACACACACACACACACACACACACACACACACACACACACACACACACACACACACATACGCGGCAGAGAAGACGTTAGGACATGCCTGAAATTGTGGTTGTCATGGTGAAAGTTTTGGTTCTCATGGCCAGAGGCCTGATCGCTTATAAAGGGGATTAGAGACAGACCGAGAGGCGGGCATCGTAAGAGAGAAACAGGAGGAGAGGACGGAAAAAAACACCGAAATTCAAAAATCAAACTCCAACACAGAGCGGAAAAGACAGACGTGCAAAGAAAAAAACACAGTTTCTAGCGTCTTTCTGCGGTAATCTGATTTATTGGACTTCATGTTGAGAAACCCAGTTTTCCTAATCGGGGCAAGGGATTTGAAGAATTTGGTTAATACAGCTTGATTTCAGCAGGAACTTGATTTTTGACCACATATAAGGGCGTGCATGTGCAACTATAGAGAGATTACAGAAAGTATTCTGTAAGGCAGCAATGCAGGAGACACATCACTATTCATGCGTCCTTGAGTCCTAAATTATGCAATCCAAAGTCCAATTCAGCCTGAAACTAAATACGTAAGTCTCAGTATAAACACATGTAATTGCATTCTCGGAGTCTCTGCCTTATCCCGACTTCTCTCAATAACTGGGTTTCGTGTGTGCATGTAAACGCAGACAGAGAGAGACAGAGAGACCCTGTCCACTGCAGCCCTCTCGCCGAGCAGAGATGAGCGTCTCCGCTGCCAAGCGACACAAAAACTCCACTTTTCCAAGAAGAGCGTGGACACACGTGCACGTACGCACGCGTGTGTTTATGTAAGTGTCTACGTGCCGCGAGCGGCGCAGCGACCTGGCCAGGCAGTGAGGGATTATGGGGGATGAGTTTCTCAGAACCCTGACCCCATCCGACCCTGCTCAGCCCAAAAAAAAAAGTCTTGAGAGAGTGACTGCAGACTGGCAGATGGAGTGGAAGACAAATTTAGTCAGACAGGCAGCGGAGGCAGAGAGGGAGAGAGTGACGGTGGAACAGAAAGGCGAACGGAGATAAAACACACACGAGCAGGCGGACGGAACGATGACAACGAGAAACACAGATTGACCAAGTCAGTGTCCGTATTGTTGCAGATGAAATGTAAAACACATCTGTTTTGACATTTTTTTACCTCCCATCCACACCAAGCTGTCCTGAGCTTTCTCCACTCGTTTCATTGCTTAAATTAAAAAAAAAAAAGTCCTTTAATATGGGCAGGGGGGAACAAATTGGCCATGTGACCTGTTGGTTCAAGAGACCATGCATGCAAAATAGAGGTCTGCATGGGTGGACCCTTACCTGAGGGCCCGAATGTGCTTTGGGAGGGGGGACAGATTATGCATCACAGGCAGGCACAGGGGAGGAGGTGCTAACGTTACATTAGGTAAGGCGGGTGGGGTACCTCCAGCCTCAGGGGTGAGAATGTGGCCCGCGAGCCAATTCATGAACACAAAGTCTTTAACACTTTTGAACCAAGTTTCTCATCAGCCCTGCTGTTGAATGGAAGCTGCAGTTTGTTTGTGACATGTAGAAAGTGACTCTCACACTCAGCCCAGCCCAGTGAGACACAATGGGACAAGCAAAGGGCCCTTCTCTTTGTTCACAGCAGCCACACTGAATGTGTCAAAATTAGCCCAATACTGGTCATAAAACACTGCATGCAGAACCTTTACATCCAAAATCTCTTAAGTGTCGCTCGTGCTGAAAGCCCCAGATGTCTGGGCTTTGTGCGTTTCATCTATTCAATTACCCTGACTTGTTTTAGCAAACTCAGCTTTACCCCGCTGGAGCACTTGAAAGGACCTCAGATATTATGTAACCCAGTTTTGGTTACGGCAGTGCGGTTGGGTGCTGTAGTTTGATAGTGTGGCTTGAGTTTATCGCTTGTATGACAAGGGTCATGGGGAAATGTCTGCTGTTCTCATTGTGATTGGCGAGAACAGCCTCCCCTTCTAATCCCGCTAGTCCTGTTACATGATATCAGCGGGAAAGACATTCCTCTGCTGGTAAAGCCATCCCTTGTTCTCGCTCTGCTTTCTGTACATCCCGCCTTTTTGACCCTTTCCTTCCCTAACCTCTGTCCACCACTTCTTTCCCATTTCGCTGTCTCTTCCACGCCGCTGCCCTCCATCTTGCCCTGCAAACATGGCCGTATTTGGGTTTATGGGAAGGGGTTGGGAGTGTGTGGCGGGGCCGGGGTGGGGGGCTGAGATTATCGCCATGGCGTTCCACATCAAAACAGCCCAGTGAGGGAGGGGTGGGAGCGTGTTCGCACTTTTCCAGTCATATTACTGCAGTTACAGCAGGAGGAGTTTGATGTTAATATAAGGGCTGAGTCACGACTGTCAAAGGCCACGAGAGCTAATGAAGATGACATCACCAAAACATTACAGGACACTGGGCTTTTATATGTCTCCTTTTACCACCGCCATTGTTCTAAAATTGTCTTCTCTGGTGCTCAATCTTGACCAGCAGGAAACTCCCTCAGGGTGAAAAGCAATACAAGAGACGCTGCATCCGCTGGCTTGGTCGGCACGAAACAGTTACGAATCCGCCTTCCTACAATTTCTTGTGAATATTAGATTTTTTACATTTCACACGTTTTTAATGCCCCTCCACTCTTTGCTTGCAGTTCTGGTTATATAGGAATTTAGTTGGCTTTCTAACAAAGAACCGTTTATAAAAGGTTTATGAGCAGTGACTAATGTTTTTATCAATGGTTACTTTATTAATTCTTCATAGATAAATTACATGCCCTTAATAAGAACAACACTTGGGTTGCCAAGTTGATGTGCATCCTCCACCAGCAGGACACTTTTTAGCTGAAAAATGCAACCATTCATGAGCCACTTATTAACATTTACAAGCACAGATTTAAGAGTCCTTTAACAATGACAGTGAAAATCCTGCAGCCCTTCATTAATGAAAATTTCTACCCGCCGACGTAATGGCTTATTAGAAAGCGAGAAAGGGATGAGTTAACTATTAATGACTCACCAGCCAACCTGGCAACCCAAAAGTTTTTCGTATTAATGGCTTATAACTGATTTATGAGGCTTTGCTAAATGATTTAGGAAGCACTAATGGAGCCATTAGTTACGACTTGGAGAAAATGCGCCTGATTGGACAGTCGTTCCGATAACTTCCATGTTGCTTTCACTCCGAGTTAGTTTTTAACAAGTGTCAGTAAAATTGCTGAAAATGAAAGAACATTAGTTTAAACACAAGATATCTGAGAGCTTTAAACGCACTTCTGCTCCGTTCAGCACACTCAGGATTTTGCTCGGTTAGGTACGACCTTGATAACCGGATTTGTTGTTTTATAACATTCAAAACTAACAAAAATCAGAAAAAGGAGAGCCAATTGTTCTGGGGTGAAGAAACTTGTATCATTAGATGAAAATGCCAGGGGGAAAATAATTTTAAATAAATATGAAACCAAAGTTTCATCAAGCCTGAAGCAAAGAACGTGCCAAGAGCTGATGGGAGATTAATTTCGAGTAGGGTTTTCCTTGTTTCAAAACATCCATCTTGGCACGATGTCATTATGTTTGGCAATGGAGAAAAATCTTGAGAAATGTCTTTGGTTTTGATTCACTATGTCAACAGTGAAGATACATGAAATGTCTTGCCTTATTTTTGTTGCTCAGACGGTTGAGCAAGTGAAAGTGAACTTTGAGGGATTTCTAGGAGTCTCAAAGTGCACTTCAGGAAAAAGAAAGGAAAGCTGGTTATACATCACTGTTTTCACACTGCAACAGCAGACCACTGGAATATCTATGACCCTTCTTATTTTCCACACATCCCATTCGACAGAGCCAACATGGTGGACACAGCAGTCGCTGCACATCTGGCTTCTCCTGAATTCGCAGCGCTTGGCAGTGACGTAGAACCAAAGATGGAGGAGCCGAGGGTGCCGGCCCATCTGTTTCTGCTGAAATCCCAGTTTCTCCGAGTGAGAGACAGGATCTGCGGTGGTGATGATGCAGAGCCAAGATGGAGGAACAGTGGGGACGGGGCCCACATCTGTTTCTGCTCAGCATGCAGCTCAGTTCTGAGGAAAAGGGCCTGTAGAGCTGGCTTTACTGGGGAATGGACACTGTGCTCGCCAAGTCAGCCTGCTGCCTTACTGGCACCGGGGCAATAGCCGCGCGCGCGCACACACACACACACACACACACACACACACAGAGCAAAGGGCATCAAGGGCAAAGCGTAGGCGACTGTGTGTGTGTGTGTGTGTGTGTGTGTGTGTGTGTGTGTGTGTGTGTGTGTGTGTGTGTGGTATTCTGGGTTGGACCATACTTGGATGCGCCGGGCCAAGCAGCAACTTTGTCGGAATGTTTGTACTCGGCTCTTTAACTCTCTCTCTGTCTTCCCGTCTCTCCGCTCCCTGTGATGTCGGAGTTCTGCTTCATTTTTTTTCTCCTCACAGACCTTCCATCCATCTCCCTCCTCTCCCATCCGTCCTTCAAATCCCGCATTCCTCTCCTCTCTCTCTCTTTGCCCCCCCCACCTCCCGCCAATCCTCTGGACCCTCATGCTCTGATTGTTTTACAGGAAGCCCAGTCACGGGGTGTTGTTGTTGTGCATGTGTGTGTGTGGGTGTGTGTGTGTGTTGTGTGGTACATCTAGCTGACTCAGCCTGATCTCCAGCCCTGTACTGAGACCCCGGCAGACCAGAACAGACAACCGACGACATGTTGACATGCTCCTGTCTGTCATGTGTGTTACTGCTGCTTGAGCACCGCATGAAGCTGTGGAAGTCATACGCTGCGCCGCCGACCTTGCTTTCCTTTTCCTGCTGTGGCACTCATCTTCTCTGCTATGTGTTCTGTGTCAACCTGCTCTGTGTGTGTGTGTGTGTGTGTGTGTGTGTGTGTGTGTGTGTGTGTGTGTGTGTATTCTACGAAGCAGTGCAGTCTCTCCCACTGCAGTGCAGTCAAACACCGCCTCTTCTGTATGTGTGTTTTGCATTTGCAGATGTTCAGACTTGCACGCACACTGGACTGTCAATGAGTGTATTTGTGCAGGTTTAAATTTTAAATTCGAGTGTGCGAGCAGTGACGCTCACTGAAATACAGTATATGAGTATTTACAGTGCGTTTTCTCATTCGATCTAATAGTATCTAGTCATGCTGGTATTTGTCGTTTTATGCGCACATTATTCAACATCTGTCTCAGAAAGAGTGCGGTAAGTCTGCCTCCACCCCAAAGCAATTAATGCTAGAATGATGTGAATGTCGATAACTTACAGACCTCGCAGTGAACAGCAGGGCTGCAGCTAATGATTATTTTCATTACTTATTCATCTGTCAATTACTTTTTGATTAATTGATGAATTGCTAGTCAATAATATGTCCAAACATCTTCAGGCTGCTGCAAAGATGTGGAATTTGCAATGATATGAAAAACAGAAAAGTGGGAAATACATCCGAGAAGCTGGAAATAAAGAGCATTTGATTTAACTTACAAATGAGTTAGTAGTCAGTTCATCTTCAACTAATGGTCTCAGTTCTGGTGAACTGTTTTAATACAGCATGGCAAGATGCAGCAGCAGGTAGGCGAGAAAATACTGTACTGTACTGTCGCTGATGATCTGGGTGAAACACACCAATCACACACATCTTTCCATAGCTTCCATAAGGCCTGTTCAGAACGGGCCAATCGCATGGCCTCCCATACTGCTGCTCAAGAGCCACTCAAACTACATTCATACACACTCATTGCACTTCCTTTGGGTCGTGAGCAATACACCTAGCTGCCTCCCCGAGCAATGCTAGCGTACACGTGTCATCCGGACATCAATGAAGCGTCTACAGATAAAACCCAGATTATACATACACACACGCAATGGTGTGACTTGAGGTGGAACACTGCATCTGGAGCAGTTAAGCAAATAAAATGGCAAACTTATTGAACGGCAATGCTCAGGACACAATTAGCGATGGGCATTTCAAGCAAAAGTAGCAGCTGGCTAACAGCTAAAGATATGGAACCAGGCTGTTTGGCAAGTTGGGACCAGGCTATTTCCAGGAACAACAGCATTCAAACCTAAAACACTTTGTAATAATGTAACATCTCTGGTCTCTCTGGCCTTTCTTCTTCTATCTATGAACGTACTTTACTGAGCTGTACCCAGAGTGCCGTTCAGCGGTGTAACAGTTAATAGGGGTCCCCTCTCAAGACACTACGCTGTGTATACTTCAGGGAAAGCTCAAACTCTATGATAAACTGTGTGAACACAGTATTCGGTACGCGAAACACTTCCGTCAGCACAAAAATAACATTACATACGAACAAAACGGCTACTTTTTCTGGACTTTCTTTCTATGTAGGTCATAGGATTATTTGAATTATGCTCACATTTTACGTCGATCTCATGGAATGTGGGAAACACGGAGGCCCACACCTGACCCAGACTGAATATCCCTCTGATCTGGCAGCACGCTGCGAGGGACTACAGCAAAGTTTTATGAGGACTGTAAATCTAAAGAAGAGTTTGACAGCTCCAACGTGGGACTGGATGAGCTTATTTATGCGTCTCTTCATGTTTTTCTGTCATCACCTCTGCAGATAACCCCGTGTGCATAAATGAGACGCTGTCCTCTTTTTAATAACTCAGACGTATATGAGACGTGTCAAAGACATTTGAGTCATTGAAGAGGAACAGTAAGCGTGTGTGCGCCCTCACGTCTTTGCACATGTGCAGTTTTTCGTGTAAGCGATAAGACTGAGCTGTGGTGTCTAAATCTCAGAGCTCAAAGGTTTCCTTCATCTCTAGCGGGACTCTACAGGTATGTGACTCCCCTCTCCCCCTCCTGTGCCCCCTCTCGCTCACCCACCCCCCCACCAGTGGCTCAGCCTTCACCAACAAGGCCGGTATTGTAGCAAGGGTAAAACGATAGCGCTCAGGGACGGGTTCAGCTATGTGGGTACTCAGACAACCTCTCTTGCTCCCTTCCCCACCGTCCCACCTCACCCCCCACCCCCGGATCGCTTCACCTCAGCGAGGCTGCATACATCCATTCATTTTTTTTTTTTTTTTGGGTGACATTCTGTGAGAAAAAAAGAAAGAGAGAAAGGGAGGAACGAAAGGTGTGTTTTATCTGGCCCGCTTGAATGCAGAGGGGCACCGAGGTTGAAGAGGACAAAGCCAGTCACACAGAGACGCAGAGAGAGAGGTCAGCGAGGAGAGAAGTTATTCTTCCACAAAGAGATATGAGCTGCTTTTGTTGCATGTTGAGATATGCAACAAAAGGCCTCACAGTGATGCTTTCAGACTTGCGGGCATGTTAATTTAAAGAAACACACAGATGTTCGAGTTTGTCTGGTTTTGGGGTGGGAAAGCACATTGTATTATAGTCCATATTTAAGCTCTGTCCCTGTGTGTGTGTCTTCTGTGCAGGTTTGTGTGTTGCCGTGAGTCTGCGTCCAGTGTGACGCTCTTACTCAATGTGTTATTTGATGCTTAAAAGCATAAAAACAACCAAAATGAAAAAACACTCAACTGTGAACCTCTGTTGCGGCTCATCAACACCGTGTGCCAGTCTCTCTCGATGCTTCGTGTGTGTGTATGTCCTACCTTGTGTGTGTGTCTCTGGTTCGCTGTTTCGTGGACTGCTGCGGAGGCGTCTCTCTGGCTTCTTCCCTCCTGGACTGCTGACGCCGCCCCCCGACCCCACTGACCCGAGCGACGGGGCGTGTGATTTGTTGCTGCATTACGGACGAAAAAGCAACGGCGTTTAATGTTAGTTACAGGGGAAAAAATGCAATCATGCGAGCCCAAACTTTGAACTCTCCATCCCTACTTGTAACCAGGAATAGCTCTGACCGCAGCGAATGACCACTTGACTTGTTATTGAGGTTTAGAAATAAACTGGGGACGCACTGATACAACTTTTTCTAGCCTCATAACTCAGTTCAGAGTATCTGCAGATACCGGGGCTTTTTTCCCCAAACAATCAGGGTTGTATTTTTGTTATATGCTCAACACTTAATGGTCAGATCATAGCCAGTATTCTTCAAACAATAGTTCATCATTTAACCTGTGAAAAAAGACAATCGATCACGGGGTCAAAGGTCTCAGAGGGCCACAGAAGCCGCATGGTCACCTGTATCCGTTGTGTGCTGGCCCCAGGCTGCCCTTATAGAGAGTGGAGGGAGGGGAGTTGAGTCGGTTCTGTCGCTCTAGTTGTCTCTGTTCCTTTATCTTTTTGGGCTGTGGCTTACTGTACGTCTCCTCCCTGCCTATGTAGTTAGACATCCCATAAACCGGGATGATTTCTGAAGGAGAGGAGAGCAGATGAAAGAAGAGAAGAGAATTTATGTCGGGCGAAAAATCTGCACAAAGCGTATTTTTAATTGGATTAATAATTGGATTTTTAATTCCACATAAAACCCTTGATCTGTTGGCAGCAGCATAAAGTCCAGTCAGCATGTCAGTACCTGGATCGCCGTACATGGGGGGAAGGTGGTGCTGGTAGTACTGGTGGGGGGGCAGCTCCCCGGGACTGACAGGGGGGTAGAAAGAGTGAGAGTTGGGGATGAAGTGAGGGTGAGCCAGATAAGGGGTCAGGTGGTGCGTGGGGGAGAGGGCTGGAGAGTATGAGGGAGGGTAGCACTCCGGAGACTGGGGGGTCACCACCACCCGGCGGACCCCTGTGGTATCCTCCAGCACCTGAGAAGAGACAGGGAGGTGAGTGTAAAGAGGAATAAAAACACCTCTGGAATTTCACAGTTAACAGTCCACCTGGAAACGCTGCCCGCTGACAGCTGCAAATGGCAGCGTGATGTGTGTGTTTGAGCAAACTTCAGTTCCCACAAAGCATGTGAAGCGAGCAGAGAGCGCACCGTCTGCGATGGCTGCACGCACTGCTGAGCGCAGGCTTCAGTGAGGCATTTAGTACATCAATAATTAGCAGCAGCAGCAGCAGCAGTTTTCTACATATGACTTAGAGTGAAATCACAGCTTTTTTCTGTATATAAAATGTCTAATATGGCTTGATAACACACTCATTTCTGTAAATATGATGCTACAACCAGCAGCCAATTAGCTTAACTTAGCACGAAGACTGAAAAAAGGGGGAAACAGCTGGCCTCCCTCTGTCCGAAAGCAACAAAATGAGCATACTAGCACCTCCACGTCTCACTAATTAACATGTGAAGTCTTGATTTTTTAATATGTGCAAAAACTGAATGACTGCTGTGGTCACCATGAGGTTAGCTGTTTCCCCCTGTTTGCAGCTGTTAAGCTAGGCTAGGATGCTAAGCTAAGACAAGATAAGATATAACATAACTACAGATCCCATGCTGGGGAAATGACATTGTTACAGACAGCAACAATAGCAAGAATAAACAAGGAGAAATAAAAGAAAAGCAGCTTCATACTAGATCACATTATTTCCTAAATTGTCAAACTAGTCTTTAAAATTCTACAATTCTTCGATTTTTACAGCTACTTAAAGATTCAAAGGAGCACCTGCTCGTTCAAACCGACACTGTCAACTGCTCTGTAAGAGGCAGGTGGCCGGCTTGTTGATTGGTGGATATCTAATAAAGGAATGAGCTGCATAATTTCTTTAACAAGTGAGGCATTGTGTGAACAGGATGCTTTGGCCCTTTAAGTGGTGAAAACAAGCGCTGCAATGTTGTCATCAGATGGTCTGCAGATTTCAATGACAACGAGTTTCAAACAACCGCCTCAAATTAACATAGATTCCATACATGTATGCACTTTCACATTCATGGACACACACACACACACACACACACACACACACACACACACACACACACACACACACACACACACACACACACACACATTCCAGCTATTCAGACACTTTCACAGGCCTACATTCCAAGCAGAGAGCAAACACACACTCCCTGCAGAGAGGGGAAGTCATCTGCTGGTTTCTAACAACAACAACAACAACAACAACACACACACACACAGAGTCATGCACACACCAAATAACAACCCCCAACCCCAAAACTCCCCCACACACATTGAGAGGCAACAGACTCAGTGAGTGAATACGACAGACAGAAAGAAAGAAGAGGGGGTATTAAAGAGGGTCATGAGGGGAGGAAGAGGGTTACAGAACTAATCCAAGTGAGAAAAACACAGAGGGGGAGAAGAAGAGGAGGAGAGGAGGCCCCCCATCAGCCCCATCATCCCCTCCTCTGCTGCAGAGGAGAAAAACAGAGTGTTGACAGGAAAACAAGGGCAAAGTCCCTGCATGAGTACATGTGGATCTGACCTACATGCCCACGCAACATTTACTGGCAAGGAGACACACACACACATATTCCAAATAACACAAACTGGAAAAAACACACAAGTATGCATGCACATGTGCACACACACACACCCACCATCACAATGCAGTCATTAGCACAAACCACCGAGGACATGCACACACGTGCAAAATCCATCTGTCAATACTTCCACCACCGCAGCGCTCTTTCTCCATCCATCCCTCCTTCCACCCCTTCACCCCACAAAAACCTACCCACCCAGTGCCTGTCTCCGCTATCAGCCGTGTTTATGTAAGAGTGACACTGTTTCCCGCTCTCACTTGGCCCGGTCCCTGCTAACACACACACCCACACGCATGCAAACACAAACACACACCCACGGTGAGCCAATGACCTGACTTCCATTGGCATGGGAACACAATCCCACCACACGCAGACCGCAGATGAGACAGCAACGCTATACTTGCGAGGACAGGCTTGTGTTGATTCGCTAACCTTTGACCCCTCCACACCACTAACACGGCAAACCTAACTTCCACCCGGCACATAATGTCAAACTTTGCATTCTTAAAAGAGCGAGGTTAAAATCTTCACTATGGGAGATCTTTCTCATTGATCTGCTCTTGTGAGGACACACACTCTCTCACACACACACACACATGTGAGAGAGTCAGAAAAACAATTGCGCCCTGACATCCAAAATTCAGCACATTCCTGCTCAGTGCTCTGCTGGTGGAGGAGGCTGCCTTGGTTGCTACTCTTTCTACAACAGCCAGGATGGGCGTACTGCCTGGTGCATGCTTTCAGTGTGGTTCGATGTGCACAAGCCCTCCACAAATAGCCTGACTTCCATCGTATTAATGCCTGCCATTCCTTAATGATGACCGCCTCGCCCGCATCTGATGCTGCTTATCAAAGACAAACACCGCACAAGTCAAAAGGCTGTAAGTCTGCCCGCCGGGCCTCTGCAGAAATGCGCAACTTCGCTTCAAACCCCTCGTGCTGCACAACTCGCCAACGCAGCCATTTTTGGCTGCACGTACATAATTTTTGATTTCATTATCATTGGTGCGCTTGAGGAATTTTCCAGAAACAAGCACGAGTGTGTTGAAAGAAACCACAAGACGGGCTGCTCAAACGGCACCAGTGCACTGACACCTAATTAAGAAATACTGAATGTATTTACCTTGGAAACATGTTAAATTATGACGAGTTTTTATACTTCATAACTTCTTACTGAGAAAAATACGATTCTCTGAGTCAATATTAGATCACACGATGGCATAAGAACCTTTTTTTTTATTTTTTCAGAAATGAAACCACTGGCTAATTAAATGCAGTCGCACACTGTGCTGGTCTCCTTCTGCGTCTGTCTGTTATTTTGACTGAAACGCTCCCACACAAACAGATGATGAGCCACAAAAAGAAAAGAAAAACACCCTGACAGAGGAAAAACTAACCTGTGAGATGTATCCTGGGGGTACGTGAATGGGGGGGATTGACCCATTTGGGGACATCATGGGAACCTCAGCAGGACCTGCAAAGGAGGAGGAGGAGAATTATTTATTTAAGCAGGCAGCTAATGCTAAAGTAAATTCTCATTTACATCCGTCAATCAGCGGCAGACATGCAGGGACAAACACAGGCGCACTCACTGAGGGGCAGGCCAGTGCAAAATGCCCTTTATTCCACAGAACCAGCCTTTATGTTTACATCAGTGGCTTCACTTCAGACTGAAAACTCGAGGAGAAGACCGTGTTTTGTGTCCTGTACGCGTGATCAACCGGCTGCTCGAATTGGAACATTTTGTTTCCTTCAGCTCCGCTCGCACGACCTCGAAAAGTATACAAAGATAAATGAGAACGTGAGCCGGTCTTTGCCTCTCATTTCTGGCTCCTGGAGACAGCGACGTCTGCATCGTGATGGATGGAAGTACAACACACGGGGGCAACAGGGCCGAAAAAAACCCTCTGCTTTCGAGGGGAGGCAAGAGAATTTAATAGAATTAGCAGATTGAAAATGATGTTGACTTTTCCGTTAACCATAACCCCCCCACCAAAAAAAAAAAGTCTCCCTCTTCCTCTGCCTCTCTGATGGAGGTCCACGGCTGGGAAAGTCATTGGGAAGCCCCCCATTGGGACAGCTGGAGGCAGACCTGGCCTCCGAATAAATCACTCTGCGCACGCACACACACACACACGCACGCGCGCACACACGCACACACACACACACACACACGGAGGCTCTTACTACCTGGAAACACACCTATAGATCCTGTGCATGTAAACACCTGTCACATGTCAGTTAAATATTGGGAAACCATGTTTAAAGGGGCATTTTCCCCAAATTATAAACACATACCAACACATCTATAGATGAAGTATGTTAGTATAAATACTTTTCACAGCGTTGCATTCTTGTGTCTCACTTTTTTAACCACTCCTGCTTTTCTTTCCATCTTTTTCACACTCATTTTCCCCTCTTCCTCCATCCTTCCATCCCCATTTTCAGGAATCCCTCCGGCACGATCCTCCCTCTTTTTCCTTTCCTTCACCCATTACTCACATCCTTCGCTCCCTCCTTTCTTCAAGTGTTACTCACTCCATCCTTTCCTCCCTTTCTTACTTCATCCTTTCTTATTTCACTCAGTCACACCCCCCCCCTTTTTCTCTCCTCTCTCCATCACCCTCCTGAAATCATCCTCCTCTCTCCTTCCATCCCTCACCCACTTTCCTGACCTCTCATCGGCCAAACACACAGGTAACAGTACAGTAAACACACATACACACACATAAACATGACCAGAGCAAGGTATGCAGTGTGGGCTTGTGTGTGTGTGCGTGTGTGTGCATGTGTGTGTGTGTGAGTAGGTCACAGGTATGAACAGACAGACTTCTTTCAGTCCTGTCTGCTCCCCTACCGTGGAGACTAGGAGGGGATATGAAAGTCCTCATTGATTGTAGAAGGTCATCGTATGGGGAGAAAACACACACACACACACACACACACACACACACACACACACACAGAG